>NC_135080.1:27955000-28255000 GCF_051107435.1 Chaetodon auriga | reverse complement strand
AAAAATTTGGATACTCTTGGCCTCTTCTTCATTCACTGACCCCTCTGTTTTTCTTGTGTATGTTTTGTTCTTCTAGCAGGACAGAGAAATGATTTTCGATTTGCCCTCAAATTCAAGCAGCCAGCTTTCCCCACCAACCTCAACCAGCAACCCAGGAAATCCGCTGAGCTCACGGGGTGCTTCAATTTGCAGGATAAAGGTTGTTGAATATCTTTTGGCTGTATTAATGGACAGCAGCATCATGAATCTGACTTTAAAATTTGACTTTGTAAATGAAAAAGCTGTTGATGATGCTGGGGTGTCAAGGGAAGTTTACACTTCATTCTGGGAGCAATTTCTTGAACAGTGTGAAGGGGAAACAGAGCGAGTCCCACGGCTGAGACCAGATTTCTGTGAGGCCGAATGGCAAGCAGTTGGGTTGGGCGTACCTGGGAGAAGGGATTGATAGATCATGGTGTCATGCCAGTTAGGCTTTCATTTTTGCCTGCATTAATGGAATTGACAGTGTTGATGTAGACATCTTGATGGCATCATTTTCAACTACTTATCTCCTGTTGAGAGATTAGTTCAGAAGGCTCTCCAGGGCACAATGGAGGAGGGTGGTGATGAGGACTTGTGTTGCACACTTGGACAGGAAGAGGCTCCAAGTGTGCTTAAGTTGTAATAAGTTTCTTTAATGCGTCTTCTCTCTTCAGGTACAGGTGCAAACAACACAGACATATTCACGTAGCTACTGACACACTTCCTGCTCGGTCCACTCACTGACGTATGCGCGCCTGCACGTCGTACTCCCAAAAGGACCCCTTTTAGCTGTCGTCCATGCCTGTCTGAACTTCTCCATATTTATAGTATTAACCATCACAGTAAAGAATTAAAGCTGTAGCTTCATGTTTACACATGCTGCAATATACTGAAGTGATTTCTGCATAAGAACATATATGTCAACATTAAAATATACAAAACAACAATTATATAAAAAAAAAATATTAAATGAAAGGGGGGGGGGGTCCATAATTCTGCATAACATTACTGCTGGTCCCACACTCTCCCCTCCAAAATGCATGTCATCTCGACATTATGCAGTCCAAGAGTCCTCATGTTTGCAACTGAGTTATGACAGCAGGTTACACAGGAGACAGTCTTCAAGGATATTTTCTGGACAGTAACAGTCTTTCCTATTGTAACACGTTGTATGTGACACTGCCTATTACACATGAGCTAAGGTGGATGTCATGTACTCTAATTTAGGCCAAATCAGAAGATATAGTTTTGCTCAGGGAGGATATATAAGACACAAACAGCAGTTTGGGAAAAAAAAAAAAAAATAACAAAAATATTTTTATTGGCAGGAAGCCACTCTTTAAATGTACTAACTGAAATAGTTCAGCTCTGACTGAATTTAAATTTCTCTATATCAAAACCAGTATCATTTCAGAATTTACCATCAATTTTCCATTTAACAACCTCAGTTATAAACAACCACAAAACGAATTCACAACAATAGAAAAGATATTAATGTTCAAAGTGCAAAGAAAATAGAAAAATGGGCCCAAAATTGGAGTCCAGAAATAGTCAAATGTCCAAATAAGTCAGTGTCCACAGTTTGTCCAAAATCAGTGTGTGTGTCCTTGTCCTTTAATGTATGGTTGAGTAATTGTTCATCTACCCGGGGAGTGTGATTTTGTTTCTTATCTGTATGATGTGATAGATGTGCTTTCTCCAGATGCTCAACGAAGCTGCTCCCGACGTCACACCCTCCACGCGTGTAAGCTGGTGTCCTGCTCCACTTTCCTTGGGTTCGGGCTCTGGCTTGCCATCAGAATCAATTTGTACACCAAAAAAAACAACCTGCATAGAGCAGCAGTTTTTTTAGATCCATTATTTATCTATTAATCTCTTTTTAACATTTATCTAAATCAACTGTACAGCATTTCTTTCTCTTTTTAATCTTAAATCAATGAATGTGAACCACTCAAACTGACAAAGTATCATATACAGCTATAAAATGAATTTTTAAACAGCCAACACACACAAAATGGTGTGTATATGAATCATGCTTGAGAATGATTCATTGAATTACTGTCTCTACATAAATAACATGGTTAAACTAAAGGGCGTTACACTATGACATACAGTATATCTCCCTTTTAATGGCATATGTCAGCAACAGATTTCACTGGCCAGGTGATATCTGGAATGCTACTCCGCCACCTAAGCGGGTTATGTATCTCAGACTGAAAGGTTTTTACCCCAATTTCTACTCCATAACCCAGTGCACAGACCAAGATGTACTACTGTATGCCTCACATATATTCCTGTGTCCTATGTATCAGTGGTCTGGCCTCTGGTACTCCATCTATGAACTCTAATTTCTTCAGATAAACTTAAATGCTGTACTGCATGGATTATCGACTTTTAATCACATTTACCATACATTTTCAGGAACTTGTCTATCAACTGAGCTGGTATCTCATTAAACTCAACAAGTGGCTATGAACTTGCCCCTCATTTTATTCAGTTTTGAACATTGCATGTGTCTATGTGAGACTGATGGTTGACCTAACATGTCACAAACTTTCACGTTTCTTTCTTGAAGAAGAAGACTGCAGCACTGGGACACCCTTGTCTGCTTCGTCAGATGCTGAAGCCTGCTCAGCGTTGCTCTCCCCTGCTTCATCTGATAAGGTGTCTTGTTCTGCTCCTGCTGACTGTTCCTCCTCAGCCTCCATTTTCAATTCATCGCCACCACCTGGGCATGGCTTGTTCTCAACGCCTTGGGCCACTCCTCCTTCAGCTGCTCGTGGCTGAAATTCTTCCGCTTCTGCCCTCAGCTGGCTCTTGACCTTGTCAACTGGCTTTGTTTGTTGTGTGATGATGAACCTTCAGTTACTTTCATCCTCTGAACTACTGTCAGTATCCCTCTCCCAGCCTTTAGTCTGACGTTTCCTCCTCTTGTCTGTGTCTGACTTTCTCCTTTTTGCTTTCTTATCCTCTGGATGCTCTTCATCCACAGGTAGGAAGTCGCAGGGCAGTAACAAGTTCCGGTGGAGGACTCTGGTTTTCCCTGTGCCCCTCTCTGGCCGTACAGTGTAGACAGGGCTGTCTGTATGTTTTCTGTCAGTCACCACATGGACTTTCTCTTCCCAATAAGACCTGAGTTTTCCGGGTCCTCCTCTGTTTTTCACCAACACTCTACACCCTGGCTGTAGTTCAGTCTTGAATGCCAAACTGTATGCCCCCTGCATTCCCCTTCTCCACTTGCTGGCATAGTCACTGTGACAAGGGCTTTGGTCACTTGCTGTCAGTCTAAACATAATGTCCACAGGCAGCCAGGGGTTTCTACCATAGGGGAGATAGTATGGAGCTTATTCTGTTGCCTCATTGTGCATACAGTTATACGCATGCACAACTTTGGCCAAGGAGCTCTTCCAATCTGAGGCTGTTTCCAGGGGGGTGGTAAGGCATTGTGCGGGAAACTACTTCAAACAGGTAGGTGGTAACAATGTTAACCAGTGGGTGGCACGGTGGCACGGTGGCAACACTGTCGCCTCACAGCAAGAACGTCCCGGGTTCGAATCTCGCTGCGGGCACCGGGTGTGTCCTCCACCATGCTTCGGTGCCTGCTGCTCGAGGAGGGCCTTTCTGTGTGGAGTTTGCATGTTCTCCCCGTGTTCACCTGGGTTATCCTCCGTAAAAATATACCCCCACTAAAAACATGCAAGAAGATCACCACCTGACCAATGGTGACGCCGAAGAATGGGTCCCCTGGCACCGCTCCTGGTCTGCCGCGGAGGAGGGACGACCAGGATGGGTTAAAGGCGGAAGTCAAATTTCACCTCCGTGTGCCGTGCTCGCATGTGTGTGTGACAAATAAAGGGGAATGTCTCCCCCCGATTCTTCTTCTTCTTCTTGTGGGTTTGTTTGGGCCTTTGGGCCACACCTTGGTGACGTAATGGTCCACATCCCTTTGCATGTGCGGCCAGTAGAAACGATCTCGTATGAGCGTACGCTCCACTCCAAGATGTTCCATTTCCTCATGAAGCTCCTTGTAGATCCGCTGATGGTAAGTTGAAGGTAACACAAGCTGAGCCCAAGCTGGAGACTTCCTGTACAAAATGTACAAACAACTGGTTTCTCTCCCTAGGACAGATGTGTCATTCCTATAGTCTCTCCCTTTCAGGTGAGGCCACTGACATGTCATAGCATATTGCTGAACCTTGCCGATGACTGGGTCATCCTCTTGAGCTTTCTTTAGGTCCTCAATGGGGATCTCTGCCACTGGAGATGTTACTTGCACTTACTTGCACTCGCTCTACTTCAGCACATGCTGCAGTGATGGTGACTGGGCACAACCAGGGTGCATGTTCCTTAGAGTTCAGCTGCAGTGCTTGTGTGACTGTAGTTATTACTTCTGGCCCCATCTCCTCAGAGCAAGTGCACATGAATTGCTCCATGTTGAGTGGCATGCGCGACAACCCATCTGCATCTCCATTGGCTTTGTCTGGTTGATACTTTAGTGTGAACTAAAAGTCTGCAAGCTTAGCGATCCACCGGTGTGTTGTGGCATTCAGCTTTGCTGTGGTTAACACATAGGTTAAGGGATTATTATTGGTATAGACCGTGAATGAGGGCGCATAGTACAAGTACTCCCTAAAGTACAAGACACAGAGAGAGACACAGAGAGACAGAAATGCTAACACAGTAACTATATGTAGTACATATAGCATAGTATATACAATTTGATATAATTATGTGTGTGATATATGTACACATTAGGAAAAGATAGTGTATGTAAGTAATACAGTGCAATGGATGTAATAATAATGGACCAGATGGGAGGAGCACAAAATGTGGGTTGAGAGGGTGACTGGTTTAAATTGCTATAGAGTGAGCTCTTCATGCAGTGGCTGTGCCATTGAAGTCTAGGGGGTTGGGGGTTGGGAGGCCAATGATCTTGGTAGCCTTTTGTGTGATTTGTGTAAGTCTGTTCTTGGAGAGGGTTGACAGCATATTAAAGGAGCAGAGGGAGCAGTAGAACATGGGTTGAACTATACTTTTTTAAAGTGGCAGCAGAAGGTGGGGGGCAGCGGAAAGTGCTCTAAGTTGCAGAGAGTCTTCGTTGGCAGCATTTAAGGATTTCAACTGTGTGTAGTTCAAAATTCAGTTTATTGTATCGGGTGATGCCGAGATATTTGTGGCTCTCCACCATTTCAGCAACTTCACCATTGATGCTGATGGGGATGTGGGTGAGGTTGGAGACTGACCTGCGTGTGCTGGAGGAGTTGAAGACCAGTTCCTTTGTTTTGGAGACATTTAACTGTAGGTGAGTGCAATACTATACTGCTGCAACAGCCCATAGTGACTTGCTACTTTAACCCAACATGTTAGGAAGTGCTTTTGACAATGAAGAGGCTACGCTTAATAGTCAACTGCTTCAGTTTGAGTGTTGAGAGGAAAGCACCCAAAGCATGTTAGCAGTATTTAGATTTCACAGTAACATTCCTATTTGTAACACTTCTTTCAATTAATCATCATTTCAAGCCCGCATTCATTCATTCTAATAGTAAGGAACTCTTACTTATTGCATTACATTTTTTTTTAATGTTCCTTTTTGCATATTAAATGATACCTGTAGACATACTTTCTAATGTAGCCAGCAGATAGGTGTTTGTTTACTGCAGTTTATTTTGTTTGTTCAGTTTGTGTGAGGGGAAAAGTCTTACTATAATAATTTTTCTTTGTATAGCACTTTTCTTAAAAAGGTTACAAAGTGCTTAACAGCAAAAAAAGAAAACTAGATAAAATCCAAAACAACAACACTAACAACAGAGGGATCAAACAACATAAAAACATGGTGGAATAAAATAGTTACATGGCAAGAGGAGGAACGTAAAATCCAGCAAAGGTATTAATTATACAAACACTTTCCCATAAAAGAAAGTTTTAAGAAGTGATTTAAATGATGCTTAAGATAAATCAACCTGATTTCAACAGGTACAGTGTTCCACAATCTGGGGGCTTGACCAGCAAAGGCCCACTCACCATTCTTCACAAACTGGGATCTAGGAACAACCAGAAGAACTGCCCACTCACACAGGGAGTCAATAAATAGTTTATATAATTTGAGATTTAGTTGTCAAAAGTTTTAATCCACATTTGATGAACTTATACACAGTCATCTGATTATTCACAGACACATCCGGAAGACCACACCCAGTGCAGGAGGATCACAGTTTCTTCATCATCATCATCATCATCATCATCATCATCATCATCATCAGCCTTGTGATTGTTCAGGCAGGCATGGACATCATTTTATAGTCACCTATTTCTCTGAATAGACACTATACATTTGGAACTCATTTAGTTTGAATATAACAAGGCTGAGCTCTGAATGCTCACTGCTACATTGCTGCCAGCTTTCAGAAATTTACTGGAACTCCCTCCACCTCCCAAGCCTCCCCCTTGTATTAGCATTTAGTTATATGTTATATTTTTTAATGTGTCCTTGTTCATTAAATACTGTGTGTCTCAGGCTCTGCTGGGGTGTTTGTGAGTTCAGGGACAGTTTGTGACAAGCTTGCTCAGATGCATTCCAGATCACATGAGCATGACCACCGCCAAACTAAAATGCATATTGCTGCAATAAATGGTCAAAGTCTCCATGAGACAGACCTAACGAATTACAAGTTATATTATGTATGATTCTTGCAGTATGTGAAAATTCAGCTCTCTGTTGAGGTTTTGAAATCTGAGACAAAGTCAGGGAGTATCTATAAACTACTTTGTAAATATTGTTGAGTGAAGTCATGCCCTTTACAAGAATGATACTGTGCCTCCTGGATCTCCAGGTTAGACTAGCTGCAGATTCTTCTCCTATGTGGACATGCTTTGAGATTTAAAATTTGACATACTACTGAAATGTTCTCTGCCCTTTCACTAGGTTTTAAGCGGTCACTTGCTGTATCTTTTGGATGGAGGTAGGGTGTCCTTCTCCAGCAACTGTAGAGTCTGCTGGACTCCCTTCTCCACTCTGCGGAAGTGCAACCTCTTCCAGAAGCTCTGCTGCTGCTGACGCCCCCACTCAAGATCCCTGAGGAAAACCTGCAGAGAGATGGACTGGGTGACTGACATATGCCTAACAATGGACCTCAGGTATTGTCAATCTTTGAACTCAGGTTTGTTCATACGAGTGTTCCAGGATGGATTCACCTAAGTCTAAGAAATCTGGTGACCTAAACACATTTTAATGCAAGTGTAAAGGGGGTCAGAAATGTGGCTTCAAATAACATTGCAACCAAATATTTGCATGCTATTATGGATGCATTGAGCAGACTTTTTCTATCCCAGTGCTCTTTTCCCATTATTTAAAAACAAGTGTGTAATGCTAGCTCACTTGTTGATAATGCACTGTCAATACCGTTCACTATGGTTTCACAGTAAAGGCCTACTACTGACTTCACATCAAAATGCATATATTGTGAAGCACATGCATGAAGTGGTGAGTTACTATCGACAGCAAATGAACATGTGAAAACCTTGAGTCTTCTGCTGTGAAATGCTGTTACAATGACAGCTGGACTGCAGGTAAAGAGTAGTAAATAAGCTTTCATTATGCACTGGGTGGTAAAACTTACATCAATTGCCTGCTGTGGCAGAATTTTTGATTGAGTGGTTCAGATTTATTTTATTTATTAATTTTGCAATTCCATTTTAAAATGTAGTTATTAATTCATTTTTTTAAAAGGGGACTAACAAAACAGAGTTATTAATGGGCTCCTCCAAAGCTCTTTTTTCATTGTTTATAATTCATTATTATACAATCATTAATTGAATCTAACTGTATTAATTTATTATAAAGATTGAATCTGTCTGTAATTACTTTGGTGGCACTCTTAACTCATTGATCACAGACTGAGGAGCTTAACTGTACTTGCCAAAAATGATTCAATAAATTGCTTATTGCCTAATGACTGCCCCCCGTTTCATGAGGATGTATGTGTCGGTGAGATGTCATTATTTCCATAATTAACACACCTAAAACTGCCTCCCTGTCTGTCTGTTCTGCTTGTTTGTGGGAAAATTTCATTCACATAATGTTCGAAAAGAGTACTTAAAAAAAAAAAAAAAGCAACCCAACAACAACCCTGTAAAACCCTGTAAAGTTAGCGAAAGATACCATTGGGCACAGGTGTATGTGCAATACATACATAAATGCGTGGGTGTGGACTGTGACTGATGCATCTTGCTTTTATTATTTTATCATTTCTGTTCTTTATGCTCTTTATGCTACTGGTACTTTTTTTTTTTTTTTTTTTTTTTAATGATGTCCAGGGTTTGTTTAACAGAGGTATGAGGGATCTCTGGGTATGGGAAATCCACAATGGCAGTACTCTACTGCTAGACTGCTACTTAGAACTCACAAAGCAGCATCATATTGTGTTGTTGACCTGCAAGACATTGGTTGACACTGCTAGACATTCTTATTGAGTTTGTTCTTGTTAACTACAGTGTGAAATACTAAGCAATAAAGAAGAAAGTTAGGATACTCACCACAAATGTATGATAAAAGAGAACCAGTATACTATATATCTGTCCACTTCAAACTGTCAGTGCTTCCGCATGAAGTATAATCATTGTAATCCTCTTTTGTAATTGACACCTTTGTTTAAATCCTATGATAGTTTTTCCTCAAATATTGTCCCTAGAGATTTATATTAATTTACAGCTTCTATACAGTTACCATTAATAGCTACTTGTTGGTGTCTTCTTCAATCAAAGATCATATCCTAGTTTTCTTGGTATTTAGATGAAGAAAACTACCATGACATCAATTAACAAACTCATTCACACACTGACACACACATACACTTTGTTGCATCTTCAGCGACCAAACCATCACTGTATCAGCAGCAAATTTAACATTGGAAACATCGGATGAATTAGTCCTGTGATTCTAAATTAAACCAAGGAACAATCAATGCTAGATTATTATCATAACTTTCTAAGATCTGCTATTAAGGATTTTGATTAGGCCTACAATCAGACTTATCACTAATTCTTATCATAGCAGCAGTAGCAGATGAAAGTGTTTTGCCTATTTTCTTTGCAGTGTGGTTTTGGGCGGAAGTCTGTGGAAGGGACCGACTGTTGGTTCTTTTTTAAGTGCTCAGACTGGGATAATTTGATATGGTACAAATGAAGCATGAAACAACATCTTGCTGCTTAACTAACAGTAACATAAATTCAATACAAATTCAAAGGCATAGCAGGTAAAACACATCAGGTTGATCCAATATACTAACACTCAAACATATCTGTAATGATTACAGGGATCTCACAATTGTCATCTAGAAATATTGTTCCATGATCAAAATTGCTTCTTCAGCAGGATTATGTTGCATAGTAGAGATGTCACAGCTACATTAAAGAAAATCATGTTAGCTGGTTTACTAAACAATTAAACAAGGCGTTTATATCTATTCAGACATGGTTAAAAAAAAGTGGAATCTCTCACCTCTTGAACACAAGAGTACATATTCCATGTGTACATATCTGGATTCTGATCTGTTACCATCAGAGTGAGAGGAAGAGAATAAAAAGGTGCTTGTAGGTTACAGGCAGAGAGAGGGAGAAAGAGAGAGATGACTTTCCCTATTTTGTTTTTAGTTTATTCAGTCTATAAGGTGACAGACCACTTTTTGTCCCACGTGAAGAAATAACCCTTTGATTATTGGTGTGTTGGGAGTCTTCCTTGCAGTTTTGTGTCCAGACAAATAAAAGAAAGAGTGACTTCCAGTCCACATTTAATCTTGCAAGCAGGATAATGACACATACCTTCCAGAAGGGAAATGCTTCAAAGACTTCTGGACTCTGGGGTTTCTTACAATGAAACTAAAACTACTTAAGAGCTTTGAGCCTGAAGCCCACTGGAGTTTTCCCAGGCCATGCCAATTTCCCTCTCTTGGCCTGGTAAAAGAACACTAGTATGAAATATTACAATCTATCCTCCATTTCCTTATTGATCAGGATACCTCATAGACTTCACATGCTGTTGGGATATGGACAGCATAAGGACATCCTATCTTTATGATTAGCCTGTGACCAGCTTCTAGCCTCCATGTATTTACCATAAAAATGACATTGCTGATTGACCCTTGACTTCTGCTAAAATTTGGAGGTTTCTGAGTGGCCGCTGCTCTGAATGAGCATCCTTGGCTAATCATGTCTGTATGTATGTATGTGTGTGTGTATGGCATCTTCGTCCTGTCAACCATTGCAACAAAGGAAATCGAAGACAACAGGGCTGTTCTTCCTATATGCATATGTATTTTCTTTTCATGTATTCATTTCATGTGTCATACACTATATTAGTAATATAAGAATTTTGCTGTGAAAATCATCATCATCATCGTCATCATCATCACCAGATTTAATCCAAAAATACAAGAATCAGCTCTTAAAAACCCACACTGGTTGAGTTCTACTTTGAAAACAAGGGTCTTGGTGGGCTCTGTTTTGCATGTGTCTTATTTGTTTTTATACAATTGTTCCTGTGAGTGTGTACCTTAAGCTGCTGCTTGACACATTCACGGTCCCAAGAGGAGGCATTCTCTCTTATCACACTGAGAATGGGGTGCCAGTCCTCTGAGATGTCTGAGCCTTCAGTGACTGAAGCCAGGACCCTGACCCGCCGGCCGCTGCCACTGTGGCTCTTGGGACCACCTCTGACATACAGTGACTGCTTCCCCACATCACTGAGAGGGTTCAGGTACAAGCTACACAAACACACAAGACACTACATCAATACGACAACTTACTAAGAATGTGACATTCTTAATTGTTTACATGTGTAATAGCTAGCATACAATAAAACTAGAGTAGGTAGTGAATAGTGAAAGTGTTTTTTTTTAATACATTTTTGCTGAAACTCTCTTTACACACCAACATCAATAAAATCAAATACTTTGACAGAAAAAAAGGAAAAATCTGGTATCTGTGGCTGTTGCAGGCCTGTAAAAACTCCATCCAATCATTTCATTCAGGCCACACATGTGGTCTGCAGATGTTCTCCTACAGGAGAAGTAGTTATGAACTCTGATTTACATTTTAGCAGCCACTTCAGAACAATAACTAAATCAACCAAGTATCATCTTAAAAATATAGTAATGTTTTCTTGCTCCAAGAAAAGGAGCAAGAAAACGTTGCTGGAATAACCTGCCTGCTGCAACTGTGACCCAACCCCAGGTAAGTAAAAGAAAATGGATGGATGGAAGATCTATAAAGTGAGTTCACAGGTCTTTCCAAAAAAATCAAGCAGTCTAATGCATTCTGAAAGCTGTGGCTAGAGAGTGGAGTACATTAATCCAGTTGAAAGATGACTGCACTTAACACCTGTGTGTTGTGAGCGATTTTAAATTTTTATTACTAGCTTGTAAAACATTTTTGACATTTCAGGCATTTGGTTGCGTCTGTGACTCATTTGCTTATTGTTCCAAAGGATAAGAACAAATATGATAAGGATACATTTACTTTCTGTGCTACATATTGGGAATAATCCTCCAAACAAACACGCCTACTACAACTGTTAATTTTTTAAAATGCAGGCTAAAAATCTTTCTGTCTGTAACTGCTTTTACTAAGGTTGGGACTATATATTTCTGCACTGCAATTTCTTTTCTTGTCACTTTTTTGTGCATCATATTTAGTTTCAGCCATGTTATTAATTTTATTTTCCATCTTAAGCCCTTCCTCCTCACACAGCAGCTGCCAAAACAGTGCTGTCATGTCCGAATGAAGATGTAAGAATGACAAAAAGAATCACTTTAACAGAAAGACGAAGCCAGCAATGTTACATATCTTATGTTATTTTATGGCTTTTCATTCTCTTTGTTGGAATTAATAGTGTGTGCTCACCTTCTGACTCGAACCAAGGTAACACAATTGTAGGTGTCATTTTCCATGTGAATGCAAAAATTCTTGTTGGAAAAATGTACTTAAAAATGTGGTGACATCAGTAGAATGTAGTGTTCTGTCTGTGGCTTTCAAAATCAACATGAATATGTACAGCTGTGGAAAAAGTGAACAGCTGCTTACTGCACAGTGTGAATGCTGGGGTGTTCCCTGCAGGCATCCACCAGAGCCAGAGCAGCATTGTCTCCGATGCTGTTATAAGCCACATTGAGCTCCTGGAGTGCATGCTGGCGAATCCTCTGAGCCAGTTCAAGGGCCCCTTGGTCCCCCAGGCCAGTGTGCATCAGAGACAGGTGTGTCAAAGACTGGTTACCTGGCAGTGCCTCCAGCAGGGTGCAGACTCCAGACTCCAACAGAGGGTTGTCACACAGTCTGGAGATCACATAGAAATAACAAAACATTTCTGGTCGTCTACTCAGGATGCACTGTAGATGCAAATGGTGAAACCAAGTAGGGGCCTGATGGCACAAAGACAGACTGGCTGTGGTTGACATCTAACAAATGGTCAGAAAAAAGTAGAACTAATGGACTCTCTATTCTGGATAAACTAGGGTGGGGGGTACTCACAGTGAGCGGAGCCAAGAGCAACCATGACTTTAAATCATTGGGATTTAGTTGGAATTAGTTATGCTGGCATAGCCTGAATGGCTTCCCCTTACCACTTGAGCGATATGTTAAAAGGCACTGCTTTTCTTGATGACATGTTGCATGTCTGTCACTTCACACAACCTGGAATAAAAGTCTGTCCTCTGCAGCTTCTTCTAAAGCTCCTTCAAAATAAAAGCATTCCACTGGTTCAGTTCAGTTTACTCTTCATGGTTAGTATCACTCTGTGAAAACATTTGCATTTTGCTTTTTATCGCTTCGAAGGGGCATTCTCAAGTCTGAGGACATTTGATCATGTAACTGGAAGCCCTGTGTTACAAACTGCGGATGCAGAGCTTGATCGATGTGGGCATTTACCAGGCACTATAAAGTTGCATTACAGGAAGTGTAGGCTCCCAAGATTTTCGAATATGACCCATAGTAGGGACTAAAAGCTGATAACAATCAAGGTGCAAAGAAATACATATTCTGAGAACAGATCTCCAGAAAAGGAGGAGAAGCTCAGGAAAAGTTTAGTTGCAATGGAAATTAAGGGTACACAAATTTGTATGTTGTGTCAACAGTGGCACCACCATGGAAATGCAGTTCTGTGTTCTGAGACTGTTCTTAGATTCAGAGTATGGTGGGTAAAATTTTAAGGCTCAGTCTTATACAATGTCATGTAATGTTCAACTGTATTGTCAAATACTAGTATGACAGATTTTTTATGAAAGGTTACCAACACACTTCCAAAATTACGTTACTGTTATCATCTCCACTATGCCAAATTTTTGTCATGTCTCATTGGAAACAACACACATTTTTATTTTACATAACTAAAATCCACCAACTAATTTATACATTCAGTTTATTAGCTACTTCTATATCATTAATATCTTGGCTTGTTTACTTTGTACGTTTGAATATGTTTTTAAATCAGTTTGTGCTTACAGTAAGTGCATAATCCTAAATGTTTTGTTTACTAAAAAACAAAACAAATAAACATATATACTAACTGTCAAGGGCAGTAAGGGCAAACCTGAGGCTAGGCAGTACTTGATGGGTACTTGAAGGCAACAGGGCACAGGCAGTGGGGAGCTCCAGGTCAAATATAAAACTGTGGCCACAGTGCCCATCTTTTCTCATTTTTGTCATGTTCAAACATTCTAAAATAATCTAAGAAGAGAGAGATTTGCAAGGAACATTTGTTTAATTAATTGAAATGTTAAACTTTCAAATTAAAAGACAGCAACACTGTAAAGAGAAGATTCCACTGGACATAAGCTATTAACAGAAGTGTAGTCTTACTGTAGAGATCTAATAGAACTCTTGGGGTCGAGTAGAAGATTTCTCAGGAGGATGCAGGACTCAGGACCCAGGCTGTTAAACTGCAGACTGAAGACAACAGAGACAATCACAACACACAGCATTCATATGCTTGTCATGCGTGGCAGTCATCTAAAATGCATACAAATAACAGCATTAATGAAGGCTATGTTTAAGACTGTGAAGTGACCTGGTAAATGTGTGAGGGAATTTTCTATCACAAGCCTTCTGTCCAGTTAGGAGCCCAAAGGTCTCAAGGTTGGACAACACAGAGACTTCAGACAGAGACACATTAACATAGTATTTGGAGACCATTCCAGCAGACAGGAAGTCTCTCCCCCTATT
This sequence comes from Chaetodon auriga, assembly GCF_051107435.1. NCBI lineage: Eukaryota > Metazoa > Chordata > Actinopteri > Chaetodontiformes > Chaetodontidae > Chaetodon > Chaetodon auriga. The sequence goes on along the minus strand of NC_135080.1, from coordinate 28,240,771 downwards.
CTTACTATGGAAGTAGCCAAGGTCTAGATAAACTGTGCAGACATAGACCAGACCAATTCTAGGAGGATTGCTCGAGTTCACATTTTAATAAGGGATTAGGTCAGATTAGAGTTGTCTCTACTTGCTGAGAAGGCTGAGATCCTTCAATATTTGCTGTAAAATGCTGAGGATGTTTTATGAGTCTGTGGTGGCCAGTGCTCTTCTGTTTGCTGTTATGTGTTGGGGCAGCAGGTTGAGGGTTACAGATGCCAACAGACTCATAAAACAACAACAGACTGGCCAGTGACCTTGTGGGGGTGCAGCTGGACTCTCTGGAGCCAGTGTCAGAGAGGACAGTGCTATCCAAGGTAAGTGCCATTCTGGACAATATTTCCCACTCACTCCATGACTTGCTGGACAAGCACAAGAGTTCATCCATTGTCAGACTCATCCCCCAAGATGCATCACAGAATGCCACAGAAAGTCATTCCTATTAACTCATCCCTCAGAATGTCAATCACTCTGAGTTAGTAGACTGGAGACGCTGTGGTCAATGTTATGCTGCCTGTAACATCATTGAGTATGACTGGTTTGGCGGTGGGTCATTGATGGTCTGGGGAGGTATATCCTTGGAGGGTTGCACAGACCTCCATGTCATAGCCAATGGTACCCTGACTGCTGTTAGGTACCGGAATGAAATCCTCAGAGTGATTGTGCATACGCTGGTGCAGTGGAATCTGGGTTCCTCCTGGTGCAGGACAATGCCCAGCCTCATGTGGCCAGAGTGTGTAGGCAGTTCCTGGATGTTGAAGGCATTGATGCCATTGACTGGCCTTCACGTTCCCCTGATCTAAATCCGATTGAGCACCTATGAGACGTTATGTATTGGTGCATCCAACACCGCCAAGTACTGCCACAGACTGTCCAGGAATTCACCGATGCCCTGATCCAGGTCTGTGAGAAGATTTCCCCCAAAGACACCACCTGTCGACTCATCAGCAGCATGGCTAGATGTTGTCGGGAGTGCATACAGGCATGTGGGGGCCATACACAATACTGAGTCACATTATGAGTGGCCATGATGAAATTCATGCAAGTTGGATCAGCCTGTGATCAATTTTTTTACTTTGATTTCAGTGTGATTTTGAATCCTGTTCTCAATGGGTTGATTTTACAGTGACCACTGTTACATTTTGTTCTCAACAAATTATACAATGTACATAACTTGAATAATTTGTTCATCATGCTCTGATGTATGATTTAAGTGTTCCCTCAATTTTGTTTGAGCAGTGTATCGTTATTATTAGTATTGTTATTATGGGTGTTACTAGAGTATTAGTAGTAGCAGTAGTAATATTCTCGTATTCTGTATATAATAAAAATCTATAATTTTTATTCTTATTATGAGTAGAATGTAGAATGCTGCACAGCAATTATATTTTTACATAAATGGCTGCTGTTTATTGTTACAAACTGCACATATTTACATATCAGCATTTATATATTCAGTCAGCCTTCAGGGATGAGATTCATCTGCTGGTGATGTGGTGCATCGACAACAACCTGACCCTCAACACCACTGTACTTCCTGAGGAGACTGAGGAAAGTTAACCTGGCTCGTCAGATCCTGGTCAACTTCTACCGCTGCACCATTGAGAGCATCCTGAGCAACTGCATCTCAGTATGGTAAGGCAGCTGCACAGTGTCCGAGCGGAAGGCCCTGCAACCGGTGGTGAAAACTGCCCAGTACATCACTGTTGCCCAGCTAACTGCCATCAGGGACTTCCAGTGCAAGCGGTGTGTAAGAAGGGCATGCAGCATCAGCAGTGACAGTTCCCACCCCAACCATGGACTGTTTGCCCCCCTACCATCTGGTAGGAGGTTCCGGAGCTTCCGTTCCCGCACCAGCAGGCACAGGAACAGCTTTTTCCTCAGAGGTGTTACCCTGCTGAACTCTGTCCACCAGCAGCCCCCCCCTCCAACCCCCAGCACCCTCACATTGGCAATGACACCCCCTCTACCACCTCATGTCTCCCTTCAACCCCCAGCACCCTCCTATTGATTGACACTGAACCCCCCCCCCCCCCCCCATTTGATATTATAACCCATAAAGCTTACATATGGCAGAAAACAATGACCTGAAAATTACATTTCAGATTACCGTTCAGAACTAAGGTGTACTTGTACTGGTTTGGTTTATTCATTTATTTTTTTTTAAATGCATTCGGTTTGACTGATTTGTAAAATTCTGCTGTGGTATTTTTGGTGTTGGTCATTTGTTTTTGCAAATGTGTACTCTCATCCCCTTCCTGCATACTTGCATGCCACAGTTGCCTATTTAAAATAGGGGAAGCAAGTTATCTTATCAGAATGACACATGTACGTGCTGATCCTCTACTGGGTTACTTGAGTTATCAAGTTAAGAATATAATTCTATTACAATATTCAAACAGCATTGATCAAATGCATTTCTTAATGTATGGGGTCACTGCCTCCATGTCATACATTAGTTTGTTCAGCAGAGAGCGCTGACAAGTTGACTTTTACACTGAAATGGGGTCCCATTTGTTAGACATCTTCATCACATTTTCTTGTCAAATTTGAGCTATGTAAGCCTGAAAAATATCGCACAGGCTCTATCTTACACTCATTAACCACTGAGTGAGCACAGGACTTTCAGACATGTCTCCATGCTCTCAGATCACTAATTTATGGCTTTCAAAAATAAGACAAAGTGTTTACAATCTCTGACAGAAGTGGGCGTTTTTAGTAGGACTAAATTTACCTAGTATGACGGTTTTCCATTTTGGTTATTTCAAAACTGTAAAAGGTGGAAAAAGTAATCTTGCTTAAATATTAAAGAATGTGTCATCTTTAAATTTACGCTGTTTGGAAATCAGGTCCCCTTTTAGCAACGGACACACATACAGACATGGCATGCTGTAGTCTGGGCTTTCTTGTAACAAAACCAGCTTAGCCTGAGATAACTTTAGGTCTACCTTTGTGAGATGACACAAAAAGCAATGTTAAAAAACGGTTTCCCAAATCCAACCTAATCCTACCTTATTTAATTGGCTTCAGATTTAAGGTTTAACAGGTTTAGGTTTAACATTCACACAATATCTCTTGACTGTCCCTCAATGTTAAATACTCCAAGATTCAACACTCAATTCAATAGTCCAGTGTGTGGGACTGCAATAAATGCTACTAGCCATATTAGCCACGGAACATGAAGACGGCAACGTCAACAGACCAACTAGAAAAATAAACAGTAAAGCAACATAAAAATGGCAAAACATAGGGTTCTATGTTTGAAGTTGGTATCTTTCTATCCTTGAACATTCAGTTTTGAAGCAAATCCAAATCTATATTATCCCTCAAAGCCATGTGAAGTAAAATGACTACTGCACGTGTACAGTGAGTTTTCCAGTTGTTACAGGGACATTTCCATCAAGTGAAGTCACTGGATCTTCACTTTCTCAGGTGATAGGACTGGACTTTTGTGTCGGTGCATGCAGCCATCAACAGAAAAAAATGGGGTGCATTGATGACATTACTGACATATTTAATATACCACTGTCACAGGAGAGTGTTCTCACCTGCTTCAAGACCGAACCAGTGCGCAGTGTTTTGTCTATATGACTAGTCCCTGTGCCACTCACCCTGATTCTCATTACATGCTATGAGAAATTGGTTCTCTAGCACATCAAAAACAACATCCATGTCTTTTATCTGAGTGACCTTTTTTTCTTTGGTATCAGAAAATACAGTGTTGAGTAAAACTCCTCATTCCGTAAATGGGAAATTGTGTATATGGGTGTACTAGTGTGACTGCATTTTTGTCCAGAATTGTGAATCCTGTGACAAAAAACAGGCCTTCACAGGGTCTGTGACTGAGGTCCCCTGACCACTGAGCAGTGAGGGTGGTGGGGGGCTGGTGGTGGACTGCAATCTGTAATCCTTTAACAATGTTTTCCAAACCCATGCATATTGGGAATACGCTGCCTAGTAGTCCAGGTGATGCTGTGAAAATCTGCCCATTAGACAAAGGCACTTCTGCAAGCCACACTTGACATCGTCCAATCTGCCCAGTAGCAGTTCAGGTCCTTCAATAAAATAGGTGATTTTCCCTGGTGGGGGATAAATAAAGTTATATCTTATATCTTAAAGTCACAGGCAGGATGACAAACATCAAACAACACAGAATGTGCTAACCTGTATCTTACTCTGGTGGAGCTGCAAGCAAAATACAGAACAGAAATATGGATCCATGCAGCCAATGCCAGGCAAACAGTGAGAAGATGGAGGCAACAAGTGGTATTTATAGCTGAGACACACAGGCAGCCTGCACGTCACACACTTTACTTATGATATCTCTGGAGCTGCAGGAAGCACGGAGAAACATAACGAATTTGTTTACCTCTGCTGGCAGTGAGGAAAGAATGAAATAGAACATGCATTTTTCTTTTCACACGTCCAGATTATTGAGATTGTCTCACTTGAGGTTATGTGTGTGTCTGAATGCAGGCCACAGCATCTGAAGCATGTCATGGGTCAGGAGACAGGAGGACAGGTCCAGCTCTTCAAGGTGATAACTACGGGAAGAAACACATTTAAATTCTTTTTTATTATAGGATTTCAGGTAATATTCCTAGGGCTTCTTGTTAGAAATTGTGTAAGCATTTCAATACAGTACTTGCTTTACCTACCCACAGCCAAAAAATACATTAGAGAGCAGAGCTATTTTCTATTTCTCTAAATACCATAACATCTACCTTTCTTTCTCCCAACACTGGAAATTTTGGACATCCTGGTCAAAGGTGCGCTCACCTTTGCTCATGCAGTGAAACGCCGGAGGAGAGGGAAACGGGCCGACGTCTTCGCCAGCACAGACTACGCACAGCATTACCGGGAATATTTCTCTCTAACGTGCGTTCACTGCCCAAAAAAATGGAGGAATTGCAACTGCTGTTGGGTAAAAAAAGGGAGTTTTCTTCATCTGCGGTTTTGTGCTTCATCAATGGATTAATACCGGAATCTTTCATCATTAACTGTAAGCTTTTTAATTCACCCCGTGAGTTTACTTCATTCATTCTGGTCGGCTTTTACATCCCACCACAGACCAATGTGCAGAAAGCACAGTGTATGCTCGCTGACCAGATACTCTGTGTGGAGCAGACAACCCGGACTCTTTAGTTATTGTTCTTGGCGACTTTAACAAAGGTAACTTCAGTCACGAACTCCCTAAATACAGACAGTTTATTAAATGCCCGACCAGAGAGGAGAATATTCTGGATCACTGTTACACCACAGTCAGGGATGCTTATCACGCCATCCCCTGTGCTGCACTGGGCCACTCTGACCACATCATGGTTGGCAAAGGAAGAGGCCTTCAGGAGTGGGGACAAAGACAGATTCAAAGAGTAGAAGTACAAGTTTAGCAAGGCGGTGAAAGAGGCTAAAGCCTGGTTTATGCTACTGTGTCGCGGCGACGCCATACCTACGGCGTACACCCGACGCCGTCACTGAGCATTCATAGTTCTGCGTTGAGGGAACGTGTTGCTCCGCAATTCACCGCCAAGCCGCTAGGGGGGTGTGGCTGTGTCCTTGTATGGTTTCGGGGGGCTCTTGTTGGATTCCTTGGTTTTCTTCCGGTCAGAGACAACAATGGCGACTGAGATGGAGCGGTTGTTTTTGGAGATGGAGCTCATCGATATTGAACAACACCTTGTTACTTCAAAAGTTGAAGCGCAGGCGACGCAGAAGACGTTTGCGGAGGTGGTCTGTCCAACCATTGAACCAGTCGAGGGTGAGAACGGGGGAATTTACCACACTGGTTCGCCCACTGAGGCGTCTCGATGAGCCGGAAATTACGTTCTGAGCGGACCAATCACAGTCCTCGACGTTCACGTCACTACGCGTCGACGCGATGCTTCTGTCTGGAAAGGGCTCAGGCAGATCACCGACTACAAGCCTCAAGCCCCCCACTCCATCAATGACCGATGCCTTGCCAACGACCTGAACGAGTTCTACTGCCGCTTTGAAAGACAAAGGGACAACCCAGCAACCATCCCCCACGACACCCTCCAACAGCTCCAGCTCCAGTCACCTCCACCAATGCCCACATTAAAGGTCCCCCCCCCCCCCCCCCCCCACTTCAGTGACAACTCTTTCCATCCATGAGAGGGACGTCACCAAACTCTTCAGGAGACAGAACCCCCGGAAAGCAGCTGGACCGGATTCTGTCTTCCCATCTGCCTTGAAGCACTGCGCTCATCAGCTGTCTCCAGTGTTCACAGACATTTTTAACACCTCACTGGAGACATGTCACATGCCAGCCTGCTTCAAGTCTTCAACCATCATCCCTGTTCCCAAGAAGCCAAGGACCACAGGACTTAACGACTTCAGACCCGTCACCCTGACCTCTGTGGTCATGAAGTCCTTGAGCGCCTTGTGCTCTCACACCTCAAGGACATCACCGACCCTCTCCTGGCCCCCCTGAAGTTTGCCTACAGAGCCAATAGGTCTGTAGACGATGCAGTCAACTTGGCTCTCCACTTCACCCTCCAGCACCTGGACTCGACAGGAAACTATGCTAGGATCCTGTTTGTGGATTTCAGCTCTGCTTTTAACACCATCAACGCAACTCTGGTTCAGGAGAAGCTCTCCCAGCTGAGCGTGCCTGACTCCACCTGCAGGTGGATTACAGACTTCCTGTCTGACAGGAAACAGTGCGTGAAGCTGGGGAAACACGTCTCAGACGCAAAGACCATCAGGACCGGAACCCCACCAGGACTGCGTTCTTTCTCCTCTGCTCTTCTCCCTGTATACAAACAGCTGCACCTCCAGTCACCATTCCCTCAAGCTCCTGAAGTTTGCGGACCACACCACCCTCATCGGACTCATCTCTGATGGTGACGAGTCCGCCTACAGGTAGGAGGTTGACCATCTGGTGACCTGGTGCAACCAGAACAACCTGGAGCTCAACGGTCTAAAGACAGTGGAGATGGTTGTGGACAACAGGAAGAACTCAGCCTCACCTGCCCCCATCACCCTCTGTGACTCCATTATTGACACTGTGGAGTCTTTCCACTTCCTGGAAACTATCATCTCCCAGGACCTCAAGTGGGAGCCGAACATCAGCTCCTTCATCAAGAAAGCACAGCAGAGGATGTGCCTCCTATGGCAGCTGAAGAAATTCAATCTGCCAAAGACAATGATGGTGCACTTCTACACAGCCATCATAGAGTCTATCCTCACCTCCTCCATCATCATCTGGCACGCTGCTGCCACCGCCAAGGACAAGGGCAGACTGCAGCGTGTCATTTGGTCTGCAGAGAAGGTGATTGGCTGCAAGTTCCCATTTCTTCATGACCTGTGCACCTCCAGGACCCTGAGGCGTGCAGGAAAGATTGTGGCTGATCCCTCCCACCCTGGACACAAACTCTTCAAGTCACTCCCCTCTGGCAGGAGGCTGCGGTCCATCAGGACCAAAACCTCACGCCACAAGAACAGTTTTTTCCCGTCTGCTGTCAGCCTTATCAACAAGGCCCAGAACCCCCCCGAAACTCTTCACACTCCACCTCTGCGTCTACTTGTCACACTGACACTGCCATAACTCTATGCATTACATTAACGCTCTGCTTGGATTCCTGTCTGAAGAAAACAGACTTTGCTCCTGAAAAACAGACTTGTGTATATATATTTATATTATTATGTTTTTTTTACTTTTTTAATAGCTTATTTTTAGTAGATGTGTCAAGCACCAACTTCACCAAAGCAAATTCCTCATATGTGCAAATTCATATTTGGCAATAAAGCTTTTTCTGATTCTGATTCTGATTCTTTTAACAATGCTGTTAAAATGGCACATTGCAGTTGTCTTCAGGTACTGTCTATTTACGCAGCAACAAGGGAGCATCCCTTGAGAGAGAGAGGGAGAGAGAGAGAGAGAAAAGAAAGAAGAAGAAGCAAAACCCTACATATTGCACAGGTGCCAGTAAAAGCACAATCCATAGTTTACCTTGCAGGGGTGCATGAGAGCACATAATTCAGTATGAAGCATTTGAGTGGTGTCATCCGAATGTTGGTGAGACGGATGGTTCTGATTGAGGCCAGAACCTCTGCAGTCAGTCTGGGGTTCTGAAACTCATACAAGAGGACCAGCAGATCCATCAGCTCCTCTGGTGGTTGTGGCTTGCTGATCTCTAGCAATAAATAAAGATAATTATCTCATTATCCACACAACTTTCAGTTTAATTTAGACAATTAAAATGAATGCACCATATTGCTCCATTTTTGGCTCAGAGAGGGCTCAAACAAAGCTATTACGCCAGGCACACAATCTAGTGGTACAATTCCTCCTATATGCACATTTTAAATTTGGTTTGTCCTAGTTACGAGCAAAAAAGGGCTTTCTTATACAATCATAAAGTAACAACTAACTCATGGGCACTGTTTGGTGAACTCATCCCACAAATATTCAACTTCTATTCAACTTCAAACATGAAAACAGTTCATATTGTATAAGCAAAACTGAAAAGAACATATATGTTACCTCTGACAAGGTACTTCCTCAGGGCATGTGTGATCTGGGCCACAGTGGTGCTCTGAATGCTGCAGCCAAGTTGCTGGAGAAGGACACGGTTACCATAATGCAACAGTCCCCCCATGAAGATAGGGTATAGCTCAAAAGGCTGGCCTTCACTGTACTGCTGTGGTTGTGGGCCATGGACTCCCAGGAGGCTTTGCTCCACCTGATCCAGGATGTCCTCGTTGTAGCTATCCTCAGTGCGGAACATCTCAGTTGCCATGGTTCTGGCAATGCCGCCTTTGTTGCGACTGTTGATTTTCTCATAAAGCTTTGGAAAAAGCTTGAGAAGGTTAAATACAGCAAAAATACGGAAGGGGATGAATTTAGAAAGGATGTTGACGAGGGCATTAACATCCTCACTTGCCTGACCGATGGCGACAGACACCTGCCTGCTCAACTTCTCCAGAGCTGATTTATTCTCTCCTAGAACCACGTAGAGAGCTGCTAAGTACTCCTGCATAGCTGGGACAGCAAACACATACCGCCTCTCATCATTCTTGCTGGGATCTTCTGGTAAATGCTTACTGCTTTCTACGCATGGAGCCAAAAAGAAGTCCAGCACGTCAGTTCGGAACATGGCCAGCTGTCGGAGTTCCTCATCTGTCTTGGTCTTCCCTCCTATCCACTGCTCCAGCTCCTTTTCTGAGAATGACGTACGTTTGTATGTCACACCATCAAACGCAAGTTTACCAACTGTACGGACTACATACAACATCAGAGAACTATGGTGTTCCTGAATGGGCACATTTGTCCCTGTCCCTGTGCCCAGAACCTCACCCCCAAAGTTAAGCCTGAGGAAACTGGTGTGTATGCCAGTCAGTGTGCGAATGGGTGCTTTGGCATCTGTGAAATGAAGGAAGTGCAAGGTAGCACATGTGAGCCAGCAGTATGAGGGGAGGAAACAGGCTGCAGCCAGCTGGCTTTCTCTCTGGAGGTTGAGATAGAGCAGCTCTATAAGAGCCTGGGCCTCATGATGACGTGCAGTATCCCCACTCTGCTGCAGTAGGCGGCTAGTAAAGTACGCCCGCTGGCGTTCTGGGTCATTGAAGCCACAAATCTGTGCATAACGACTCACATACTTCTGAGGGATACGGTCCAGGGCAGACAGTCTGGTGGTAACCAAGATGCTGGCCTGGGAAACACACATTAGCCAACTTACATCACGTCCAATCACAAATACTGGAAGAAATACATTTAAAAATAGATGAAAAAAAGATGATTTTGATTCCATGATACTTTTTAGATTAGATTAGATTAAACTTTATTGTCATCGTCAGAGTGCGAAACAGAGACAACAAAATGCAGTTGCAGCTTTTGCAAACTTCTTGACTTTGTTACGCCTCAGTTGCTTTCCTTGATTCTGCTTGGGCAGGAACACAGAACCTGAGAACATTATGGCCAGTCACTAAAACAAGCCAAGTAACAAAAATTCTGCTGTCACTCACAAATTAATTCCTTTGTTAAGCCAGTGTCAATGAAACTCAGCATTTTCTGCAGGTATTATATGTTAAAAGCCTAAAAGGGGCCAATAATTTTGATCAAGCTGTTGGAGGCCCTAGATACCTGATCAGATAAGTAACCTTGTCTGCTTAAAATAAAGGCTTGAAGCTGACGAAAATGCAGGCTCAAACCATTATTATGTAATTTATGGTATTTAGGACAAAATACGTCACTCAGTAAAAGTTTCCAGGACAGTAACATTAGTCACATTCTCAGTTTAAGAAAGGGAATCTGGTCCTCTGTCCTCGTCAATCCATGAAAAATATTTTTGTTTCTTCAGATTACCAAGCTAACAGCTAACGTCACTCAGTCTTTCAGCAAGAATGATATTGTACTTCTGCTCTGTAAGTAACCATTCACATTGTCAGCAACAGTCATGACAGCATTTTGCACTTTAGCATAAGAAATACTCACTAGATAACAGGCAGTCTAAAATAGAGTTTAGACAAGATGAACAGAAATAAAAACAGTGCACTGATGGTGGACTGTCTCTTACCTCAGGCAGGAGGTATTTCCTCAGTAGGTTCACCATCACCACACCTGGAGGCAGTGCCTCATTTGGATCACTACAAAGCTCTGTGGCTCCAATCCGGAAGTCCAGTTTCATCTTCTCCATCCCATTGAAGAGGAAGAGCACATCCTTGGCTTGGTTTCCCTCCCCACTCAGAAGGGGGTGTTTTCTCAGGTGGAGGTACTTTCTGGTCACAAGGTCCCTTAAGGATGCCACCCTATGTGGGAGGGCGTTTGTCACATGGTGCACTTCATTAACAGCAGTCATTGTATAACTGACCATATCCATGTTCAGTTAATGGAATTGCCGTTGCACAATCACACTGGGATTTGATCATTACAAATCCTATTCATGTTCTGAGTATTACGCATTAACCACCCGAGCAAAACATGTTTTAAATTCTGACAAAATTCTACATAAATATTGTCTAAATTAAAGATCTGGGGCGGTGTGCAATCTATACTACCACTGTGGGCTGCCAAAGTCCTAACTCTTAAAATAATTCCCAGTACATGTAAGTAAATCAAATACAATTTAGGTAAGATATGAATAAATTAGCATGAAGAAAAAAATACCCTTCCATGTAATCCCATACTACTTTGTATTCTGCCACACTAACAGAAACTACAGTTTACTGTACAATATCGATGAAGAGAACATCAATGTGGGTCTATCGGTGCTAGATGGTTGTGACAAGATTTGGATCACTCTTCTTCACTTCTAGCATTATAAAGAAGTCAAGACACATTCACCATAATTACAAAGACAAAGTTTAAACGTAGTTTTGGAATCTTTATACTAAAATCTTCTTTCATACCAGAGATGTTTGTATAACACAGGTCTACTTAATCAACCCAAGTTGGGCCCATTAGACAACTATCACCCTGCTTCTCATAGTTAGGGGAGACTCCAATCTGCAGTCTAGTTGATACACTTCACTAATAAACCACAGAATGTGTACCAAATACAATGACCTCAAGTTTACTTTTTTCACAGAGAGAACTGATCTTTTCTAGACTTCCTCTGACCAGGCTGTTTACATGACCTCTGGGTCACAAAATAGGCCCTGCCAGAACTCAGAGACACAAATGGAAAGATAAGTATCAAGTGGCCAATTTACAATACAATTAATCATTTGGCAGAGGCCTTCATCCAGAAGCGACGTACATATGAATTCACACACCAATGGCACTGATTCGGGAACAGTTTTTGGCGTTCAGTATCTTGCCCAAGCAATTCGGCATGTGGATTGCTGAGACCAGGGACCGAACTACAGACCTCCTAATTGGTGATGCCTGAGCCATAGCCGCCCCGCGGATAGGCCTCGCACCGAATCTGATAAATGCTAATACATTCCTGAAAGTGGCCTAGAAGTCCACAGCACATAGCATTGTGAACTCAGGAAACAAAGAAAAGATAAGCTGAATTAGTAATGCAGAATTGAAATATACATGAATTGTTAAGCTATGTGTCATTTAGTGGTATTAATCCATTGACCGATTAATTGGGTCCATATCTGGCATTTTGAGATGATTTGCAGCTGGTGCTTGGGTTGCCTGTGCTCAACGAGGTTGATTAAGCAAAAATGTCTGCAGACACATCAGAGACAATGCACATTTTTTATTTTCAAATATTTTTCTGTGACCAAATGAATTATACCTAAGTGTTAAATGAATTCAATGAATTCAATGAATTCAATGGGACCAAAAAACAAAGAGATGCTGCCAGGTGCTACTTGTGAGTTTATGTGAGTTTATTTTTGTTCTCTCTCAGAAACAAGAGGAAGCTACTGTCTGCTGTGCCCTAAAACTTTTTTTTTCTTTTTTCCTTTTAAGTTTAGTCTCTGGATTACCAGTGGACATTTAGTTGATGCAGACAATAACATCAGTGTTAAACAAATGTTCATTTAAGTTCAGCAGCTGTATTTCATTTGCTATTATTATCATTGTATTTTATCAGATTCCCCCAAAAACGACATGATACGCATTACACATCATTCATTGGCTGCACTACTCTCTAAATATCAAAATCCTGCACTGAAAAAACGATATATATGCCAATAGTGTCATTAAACAGATAAAAAGAATATGGAGTTTTGAGTCAACATGCTGATTTGCAGGGACAATGAACCTTGAACCAACAGATGTCTACTAATCCAAAAACAGAGATGGGGTGTCTGGAGTCTCTGAATACGCAATGACTTGAAAATGCTAATATGTATACATTGTGCATATTCTGTTGCAATAACAGAAAATGCTAGTTGAAATTCCAACTCTGCCTGACACAGACAAGGGAATCTTTGTTGAAAATGACAGATAATGTTTTAACTGCTCAGATTCTGGTGGGAAATAGCTGATAAAACATGATTTTAATTTCAACTTATCACATATATATGACACAATACAATTGTGAAAAAGATATCTTACTTTGACAGTTGGCTAAGATCCTCACAAGAGAAAGGAACCAGGAGCTTGAAGTGGGTCAGGGTGGTCCCAGCGCACCAATCCAGCACCAGCTTTCGGACTACTGTACTTTTCCCTGTTCCCACAGCCCCGTACAGCAGCACATTGAGCCCCCGACCCACACTCCAGGCATCAGAGGGCTCAAACAGCTGTTCCACAGTCACAGTGGGGCTGGAAGGGGTCTGCATCTGGAGAGGAGAGCTGAACAGTCCTGCACTCTCCTCAGCCTTTCTTTCCAGGATTAGTGGGGCCACATGCATGGTCTCTGGGCTGAAGTAACCACCAAACTGTTTCTCCTCCTGAGGAAGGTGGCTGAACCACAGGAAGAGCTTCCTTTTGTGGATCTCTATAGGTTCTACTTTAAGAGAGAAAAAGGGGGAGGGGGGTTAAACTTTGAGTGCATGTATCCAACTTTCCTACTTACAAATTTATGTATTATCTGACGTGTTTAAAGAGATGAAACACATATTATCTAAAAGGGCTGTCACGATTATCCTTAAATTTTTTTGGTCACGATTCAACTTGATAAATCAATGAACATTTCCTTTTCATAACTGACAGCAATGTCATTGTTAAGAGTATCGACTTTCTTTCTTTCTTTCTTTCTGGAATTTCCCCTTGTGGGACTAATAAAGGAATACTGAATTGAACTGATTTGTAAAGATCAACAGATCATTGGTTTCATGCCCTGACAACTGTCATTTACATTTTCAAATTCTTTAAAAAGACAACAAGGTATCAAGCATGATATAACTATTTTTTGGGAGGAAAATACCACACTAAGGCCATATGGTCAGATTTAACAAATTAATTTAAAATGTAATAACAATAACTTATTTCAAACAAGCCATTGTAAACAAAAACAAAAAGAAGACCCACTAGATGGCAGAAGAGTAGTTGACAACAGCTTGCAGCACAGCAGCGTGTCTGGGTGAGTGTGTGTGTAGTACCATATATGTGTAGCATAGCCAACTAGTGGTGGTTTCTTGTTGACATAACACAAAATGCTGCCACAAATGTGACTTCAGGGACACAGAAAGATTTTACACTTGTGTTTCTCCGTCATCTCGGACTCTGGCAGTGGCTATGGTGCGAAGTTAAAAAGTGCAGCTGCAGGCTACCGGTTACCTATGCCACTTAAGGAGGTTACTCGTACTTAATGAAGAGCAATGCTCGTCAAAGTCATGCTTTTTGTAAAATCTTCCATACGGATTTTGGTGTATCACAAGGAGGGAAAGACAACATGAGCCAGCATGACAAATCTGCCAAACATGAGCGTGCCTAAGAGGCCCAAAAACATGCACCACCAATGACCATTTTTACGATGTCTCCCATTCATTTTCATAATCACCTCCTCCACATTTCTTGTTATGCATTTCTTCAAAAACAAAAACACAACATAAAAAAAAAAAAAAAAAAAAAAAAAACATTTGGAAAGGTTATTTAGGTTATTTTCGGAATATTATAAATGCTTCCTTCCTTTTTTGGTGCATTGCAATGTTTCCTTGTGCATTTCTGCCACCAGTGCACAAAAAGCATTGGTGGTGGCAATGGGGCCACCACTGGTGGCAGGAATGTGTGTCATACAGCCCATATGTTTGCACACATGCATGTGCATCCTCTTGTATGTGCACAATGCAACCAAAACAGGTCACTGTCCAACTTTTGACTGATTACTAAAACTCCAGTGAATTAAATTGTAATGAAATATAAAATCAATCAAATCAGCATTCTGTATTGTCCCACTAAAGAATACTTTTGTCTGTGTTATCATGATTGTCTAATAGCAATAAACCTTCAAACTGAGTTGTGCACCTGGCTCTGCAGTGGTGGAGCAGAAGGTGCTGCAGTGAAAGCCAGTGACTGGGTAGAGAGTAACCTCCACTGTCCTCTTCAACCGCCATACTCCGAGCAGCTGTCTGGAAAAAACAAAACATACAGGTTGGTTCAGTTCAGTTGGTTCACAATCTTTATATAATGAAAAACCAGAGACAAGCTGGAAAGGTTACTTCAATCCTACAAGTCACTTTCCTCACAATGTGGTTTATTCAAACTGATCTTAGATCTGCCTTATGTGGCAGTTTAGAACTGCTGTACAGGTAAAACAGCTGCTATTAGGCTGTTTGCACGTTGTAGCAGGTACACTGACATACCTCCAAGGCACTGACATTTATGCAAGTATCCACAATTGCACCCAGTGACTCAACTAAGACTAATGCTGTACTAACAAATTCCTGACAGGTTACTGAGAATTTATTTGTATGGAAATGTAAGGAATAAAGCTGGAATATATGAATTTTTTGTAACTTGTTTAGTGAAGGCTGTTCTTTGCTAACTATTACTACAACAGTGACAACAGTTGTTTTGTGATATGAAACACTGCTGGGGTCACAAACACTGGTTTAATGACAATTGTGGAAGCCAAAGAAATCTCAAGATGCTGCACTAAGGCAGGCAATAAAAACTAGAAGATACAGACATGCTCATTTATTAAGGCTCAAGGAACAACATTATCTGAGAGATAAGATTAACAAAATCTCATTTCTATCTATTGAATGAAGCAAAAGTCAACCATAAATTGATCTGAAAAAACATCAATAATTTCACAAGGAGATATCCAAAATTGTTTAGGAGATCTAAAACTCAAAGTATAGTGAGCGTTAAATGAAGATTTTTGCTTGAATCTGTCAGAGTTTGGAAAAAAGTTACAAAATGATATCGGATATTGTTCCTATAGATGGTAAAGGCCAGGCCAAGTAAATAAAACCATCAGCTCAAATCAAAAGTGCCAAAAGTAGAGATGCTTTTCAATTTCAACACGTTTGATTAATCACACAGATATTATTACTTTTCCCCTTTCTTAGTTGACTTGTCTTCTAAACACAGCTCTTTCCCTGATGACTGGAAATGTACCATTGTCACAACTGTTTTCAGATCTGGAGACCACCTTGAAGCCAGTACCTATAGACCAATGAGTGTGTTACCAATGTTGCAGAGAAAATATGACATTAGACAACTGAACATAAGCAATTTTGGTCTACATCTTTTACAGTACAGAATCATTCCACCGACACTGCTACCTTACACTTAATAGATTAATTAAATCATGACTGGATAAAGGAGGAGTTGTTGGTGATGTATTTTTAGATCTGCTTAAGGCATTACAGCATTACAACACAGTACATGTATTACAGTTAATCATGATGTTGTAATATCGAGACTCTGGAAATGTAACTTGTCATCTAGAGCACTGGCATGGAGGTCTTCATATTCATCAAACAGGATACAATGTATTGAAATTTGGGACGCACTGTCCAGTAACATGAAGTATGTAATGGGCAGACCTGTCGACCCCTTCTGTTTTCCAGGGATTCTCCTGCATTTTAACCTTCTGTCCCGTTGTCGTCCCGTTTAAAGATTTTCATGTAAGTCTCATGTATTTTTAACCTTTCTAAACAAAAAAAAAGAAAGTTGGGAGAGAACAAGATGGAAAATATGCTATAATGGTGGAAGAAGAGAAAAAAAGAAATAAAGTACGTGCCAAAAAGTCTTGAGGTTGTATCTCACCAAATAGGAGGAGACTTATCTGTACTTACTGAAGAACAACGTTGGTCCAAGCTGTGCTGTTTGTAAAATACGCCACAGAGATTTTAGAGTATCACGCAGTGGGAAAGGTGAAGAATCTGCCAAGCAAAAGCGTGTCCAAGAGAAGCAGAAACATGCTCCACCAAAGACTGTATTTATACTATCTCTCCTATCCATTTTCATTATCACCCTCTCCAACCAATTGTCTCACTTGCCAGTAATCTCTCTCAAATACACAAATGAAGCAATATGTGTCAGTGACGTGTATTTGTCCTTCAAGCAACACACAAACTAATTGTTGAATTTATATACCCTTTCGCATTTTCATTTATATCATGCCGGGATGTTCAGAGCATTTCACTTTCAACCAGCTATCTGATTCTAAACACCTAACTTGAGACACTTAATGTAGGAACTAATTATCCTAATCCTTGTTGATCTGGCTTTTTAAAGCAAACCGTTGCCTTGTGGTGATTTTAGGATTCACTGCGTGTGCCCTTGTCTAAATGTAAGGCGGATGTGGCAGTGGTAAGGGTAGTTGGACGACCAGTGCAGGACACAAAAATTCCCCTTAATTTGAAATCCCACTGTTGACAGGTGTGGCGTATGAGTGTTCCACATTTAGCCTCAACAGTGTCATGATGTACAACTGCAAACGTATGCAGATGATGCCACTGGAAAGGATCACACCTTGGCTTGATGAATCATGTCTGTGACTAAATGTAAACAAGAATTTTTTCTTTTTCTAAAACCACGTTACAACCTCCCAATGCAGATATTCTCATCAAAGATGAAAGGATTGACATAATCAATGACAATGACATATATACAGGCAGGCGCACGCGCACACACACACACACACAGAGAAAAGATAAGACTTTATTGAAAAACAACTATGTATGTGTACATTTGTACAGATTATAAAAAACAGTAAATGCCATAAAAATCCAACTGCCATAAAAAAATCATTATTGCCAATATTCTTATGAGAAAACTACTTATGACATATGTTGTATTGCACTTGAACAGGATAACCTAAGATATTAGCATGTGATGACAAATATTGAACAGTGCTACACTTAACTCTACACTCACTGATTTGGAAATTTTTGTACGTATTTTTGTATTGCTTCTCTTCTGTGTTCGTTCGCGTATAACTTTGAATGTTGTTTCTACTCTACTGTTTGACAGTTTTTTTTTTTGCTCTGGCCTGCAAAGGAACTAAAGATGCGAATTAGTTTGACGTTATCATCTGGTATGGTGCATCAAATAGTGACGTGTATATTTGAGCTGTACACTGTCCCCATTCAATAAATAAATAAAATAAATAATTTGTTGGAGTGGTGTGAGTATCTGGTGAATACAAGTCCAATATTCACTCCCTTTTGGCTGTGTTTTTCGCCTCTACCAACTCCTGAGGGAAATATCGCGAGACTCAGTTGCTAGGTGATCCACTATATTCAATTCAATTCAATTTTATTTATACAGTGCCAAATCACAACAGAAGTTGTCTCAGGACACTTTCCATATAGGGGTGGTACAGACCAAACTCTTTATGTTCACCAGCTACTCTTTTAACTCTGTGTGTCTGCTGTTTGGTGGTAAGCAAGCATTGTAAAATGTTGATAATATAAGCTGGGAACTCTTTTTTTCTTCCAAAACAAAACAACTGCAAATACAGATAACCTCAGAAAACCCTGTAACAAAAAAAAAAAAAAAAAAACATGAGAAAATTCTCCTGTCTTATGTTAACTGAGCTCTGCAAGACTGTCACCGAGTCCTTCCACCTCATGCGTTGACCGTGAACCGACAGCATTTTTAAAGTGGGTGTTTGACAGCATGTCAAGCCATGTTCTAAAGATCATAAATACATCTCTAAAACAGGGCGTCTTTCCAGATGCCTTTAAAACAGCTGTTGGTAAACCCTTACTAAAGAAACCAAACCTTGTGGTCATGTGCTCAGGTCAATATCCAACATCCCATTCATCAGTAGGATATTGGAAAAAATCCTCCTTTCAATGCAAATTAACTAAGAAATTAATTGATTAATTTCAAAAATAAGCTTCTGGGGGAATTTCAGTCAGGCTATCGAACATACCGAAGCACTGAAACTGCTCTTACTCTTACTAAAATAATCAGCAACCTGATTGAGTCAACTGACCATGACATCTCAATCAATCATCTTGAAAAGTTGGTTGGTCTTTCTCACTGTGTGTTAACC
The DNA here is from genome assembly GCF_051107435.1 of Chaetodon auriga. Lineage (NCBI taxonomy): Eukaryota > Metazoa > Chordata > Actinopteri > Chaetodontiformes > Chaetodontidae > Chaetodon > Chaetodon auriga. The sequence continues at coordinate 28,221,920 of NC_135080.1, read as the reverse complement.
TGTTTTAAACCATTTTCAAAGGGAGAAAGTTTTATGTCAGTCTTGGAAATCATGTGTCATCTGTCAAAACATAACATCTGTTTTGGGGTTGTAAAAGGGAGCTGCCTTGGCCCATTACTATTCTCACTATGCATGCTGCCACCTGATGACATCATTAGAGAACCAAATGATGGTTCAACTATAGACTCCATTACAAACTGTCTTTTGGAAATAAATTAATGGAAGAGCAATAATTTGATGAAGTTAAATGGAGACAAAACTGAAATCATCCTTGTCAGCCCAAAGACAAGAAGAAACGAACAAAAGAAATGCTGTTTAATAATCTGGGGAAATCAACTCAATGAATTAAATCTGAGATTACAAATCTTTGTGTTATCCTAGTTTCTGATGCCAAGGACCAAGCTACATTGCTCAATCCCCTCCCATCACTATTTACCTTCAAGAACACTGTACTCGTCTGCTGCTGGTTTATGTCTGATGCTGTTACCAGCAACAGTTGATAGAAAATCAGGGATGCAGTGATTGTCAATTATTTCCCAAAGCTTTGGAACATACTACCTATAGGTATAAGGGAAGCCAGCTTGCTAAATATTTTCAAAAGAAAGCTAAACACAAACAGTGGCAAGAAAAAGTATGTGAATCTTTTGGAATTTCATTGTTTTCTGAATAAATTTGTCATAAAATGTGACCTGATCTTCATGTAAGTCAAGGGGTTTGACAAACATAATGTGTCTAAAATAATGACACAAAACAATTCTGATCTTTCATGTCTTTATTGAACACACTCATTCAACATTCAAAATAGCAATGGAAAAAGTAAGTGAACCCTCAGAATTAATAACTGCTTGACCCTCCTTTGGCAGCAATAACCTCAACCAGGCGCTTCCTGTAGCTGTTGATCAGACCTGCACAACGCTGAGGAGGAATGTTAGCCCATTCTTCCTGGCAAAACTGCTTTAGCTCTGTCATATTCTTTGGACATCTCATGTGTATGGCTCTCTTCAAGTCAATCCATAGCATCTCTATTAGGTTGAGGTCTGGGCTCTGACTTGGCTACTCCAAAAGGTGGATTTTGTCTTTCTGAAGCCATTCTGTTGTGGACTTGCTAGGGTATTTTAGGTTGTTGTCCTGTTGCATCACCCACCCTCTACACAGTTTCACAGTCTGATGTACAGACATTCTCACATTATCCTGAAGAATTGTTTGATATACTTGGGAATTCATCTCCCCCTCAATGACTGCAAGCTTGCCAGGCCCTGATGCAGCAAAGCAGGCCCAAATCACGATGCTTCCTCCACCATACTTTACGGTTGGGATGATGTTTTCATGATGATATGCCATGCCCTTTCTACGCCAGATGTAGTGCTGTGTGTTTTTTCCCAAATAGTTCAGTCTTAGTTTCATCAGTCCATAGAACATTTTGCCATTACCAGGGATGAGCAAGAACACCACTATCTGTATCTTTATCTGTTCAACCATCTAAATTTTCTGTATCCGTATCTGTACTCGGAGTGGGTGGGGCCTAATGGAAATGGGTGGGGCTTAAATTGGTACATTAATTTAAGTCTGAAATTGATATACAATAAAAATATTAATATAGGCTACTTTGTGTGTTCTGCTATATGTGTGTAAGTGTGTAAGTGGTCGGTAAGTGATTATTTTTTAATGATCTGTGTGAACTTGTGATTCATGCAAACATCCAGTGATGGCAAACAGGGAAATAATATGTCAGCCTTGTTCTCTGTATTCTTCTCAAAAGCACCGCGTTCAGTACGAGAAAAGTTTTCCAACTGACTTTATATCACCAGCCAAACTAAGAGCAAGCAGATGGTAAAAAAAAAAAAAAAAAAAACCTGACCGGTGTGGAGGCAGTGACCGACACGACACAAGCCGTCTTCAGCTCTGTCTTGTCAAATACACCAAGTACGTTACGAAACAAGTTCACCAAGTAACTTTAAATATCATACAAACCGAAATAGAGGCGAGCTGAAGAAAACCTAAGGAGTACTGAAGAGAGCTGTGAGCGTGAAGACAGTCATGTACCTAATAAGGATTTTCCTTCAGCATGAGCACGGAAATTGACGAGTTTTGCTCCCATCATGCTCATACTCGTCAAAAATGCTTTATCTGTACTGTATCTGATACTCGTCTGAAACGAGTATCCGGCTCAACCCTACTTTCTGTGTACTACTTTTAACTTTATTTTATTACTATTATTCAGTGGTTTTATTTCATAGTCCAGTTTCTGTTATTTCAGCATATTTTCTGTATGTATAGCATGGAGGGTGCTACAACTGCATTTCATTGTGCAATAACAAATGAAAACCTTGAACCTTGAAATGTGGGTGTGTCATTAAAGTCAGTTCCTTTTAATAAGCAAACCACCAAGCTGGTGGAATCTGTAACCAGCGCACTATGTAACAGCACCAACAATAATATCACACAGCCATAAAAATGACAGCAACTCCAGGACAGCAGGAGGATCAGATGCAGAGGTCTAATAATAATTCAAACACATGCTGTAGAGCAGTTGCACAGCAAACCTGCTTGGGTTTATTCAACCCATCACAGATCAAAGTGGTAACCTTTAGGCTGTGGAAGCTGGTGGTAAAAACAGAAATATATGTATGTGTTTGTTTATGCGTACATACAGCACGATGTAAAATACGGTCATTTGAGTCAAATCACAATATGCTGTCGGAACAAGACACCTCATATGTGCATGCTATACCACACACGTTATAAGGAGTGTGGTGAACAGTATGGTCCTTTGCATCTGTGTGTTCACCAAAAAACAATGTCACATGCCACTATTCTGAGACTACAACATTTGATTACTCATATCTAATTAACTCCAACTGTTGACAAAAACAGGCCTGTGAGCTGAAAAAGGCTGTTCTTGAAATAGCAGTTAAAAACAGATTTCAAAATCAGATTTATTACAGCTGCAATTGCATGAAGTGTTACCTCCTCTTTAAGAGGACTAGAGGGGACACTAAGAGGACACTAAGACTTAGTGTCCAACTATTGTGTTCAAGCATAGCTATACCATATGTCAGTCTGACTGTAAAAAAAAGTCCTAAGAGAACTGTTTAACATCTGCATCCCACATCCCAAGTAACTGAAGATCAAACATAACAGGAATTTGAGCATCAGTATCAATAACAGTTTGTCACCAACCTGTGCAGTGAGCTCATCCTTCTGTTCTGCAGCTTCTTTATGTCAGGAAATGATCTGTGAAAAACAGTTAGCATGAGACAACTTGCGCAAAAAGGAACTTAAAGGTACCCTGTGGAGTTTCTGACCACTACCACTATGGAGCAACCTATGGATGAGTTGGTTGCCATTTTGTTTATATCTCATACAGGCACATGAGAATGCTCATGTATGTGCAAGAGCATGCGGTCAAATGATGCATGTATGTGCTAAAGGTCTCACACAACTGATCAATAGTTGATGACAGTAACATACCAAAAAATATAGCAATGCACCAGCAAAAGCCTTTAATAATTCATTTATATTAGAAGTTACTTTATTTACTGTTACATCTGATTTAGAGATTTAATTTGATACTAGTAATCCATTAAGCACAGAGGTCACTTTTGGATTGTCATTGTCAGCTGATCAGTCTTTTAGTCCAACTCTGGTCAAGATATAAACCACTACTGGAAGATAACATAAAGTAAAATAATCTTTCTTTAATCCCACAGCAGGGAAATTTGCATTTCTATGTTACAATAGCAAAAAGGATAGTGCAATAGTACGAAGCATCAGCAAAAACAACAACAACAAAACATATACACTGTTGCTAATAAAGTTGGAATAAAATAATTTTTACCTCTTCATGAAGTGATTGTGACAATGTGATTTATTCTTGACAGATGAAGTGTATATCTGGTCAAAAATTTCTTAATCAACCTCTTCCAAACACATCATAATGAAAATGAAATCACAATTAGCCTTGACAAACTGTAGTCAGGCTTAAATATAATTGGGGGTATTGAAACAATAGGATTAAGGTTTTGTTTAAATTCCTCAGCCTTAGTCAGTTTAACAGGAAACACATATTGAAAAAGATTTCATGCATATGAATGTCCAATATAACTCTTTCAAATGTCACACAGTCACTAATATCGAGTATGGCCACCCCTGACACAGACCTTTAAACTGTTGTATTTCATGCTCTTATTTTAGTAGATGTGTCATGCACCAATTTCACCAGAAAAAATTCCTCGTATGTGTAAAAGCGTACTTGGCAATAAAGCTTTTTCTGATTCTGATTCTGATTCTGATTCTGACCAGGGCATTAAGACATCATGGCATACTGTCCACAAGCTTGTTGGTGTTTTCAGTGGGCAGGGCGTTCCAGTCTTCGGTCAGAGCCTGGGCTAACTCCTGTAGAGTTTGAGGAATATTGTCCCTCTCATTGATGGTTTGGCCTAAGGCATCCCAGGCATGCTCAATAGTGTTCATATCATGGGAGCAAGCGAGCCATGGCATCTGCTGCACCCCCTCTGCATCAAGATATTCTCTCACTGCAGGGTAGGGTTAGGCTGAGCCACCACCAGCTTGAGAGGTTTCCTGGATGCAGTCATTACGAAGGTTTTCGGCACGTAATCGCAGAACCTGTTGTCTTCCGTCTGTGTGGTTAAGGATATAACGGCTCTCGTCTGTAAAGATAACTTGTTACCAGTGTCCAAGCTGTAATCTTTTGTGCTCCCTAGCACAGTGAAGTCACGCAACGCTGTGTTGAACAGTTAGGCGTGGACACTTGGTCATTCCTCTTGCTCGGTAACCATGCTGAAGGAACGTTCGATTTACAGTTTGGCGGGAAACATTGATTTCATGGTGTCTTCTCTAGGGCTGAACGATTTGGGAAAATAATCTAATTGCGATTTTTTCCCCCAATATTGCGACTGCGATTTAATATGCGATTTTTTTATTTTATCCTCTTTTTTTTCCCCAAAAAAAACATAATGATTGATTTAAATCTGACCAACACAATATTAGATACATTTTGTATAAAATGTTCTTTCCCATAGGCTGGGCCAATTTGTTAGAATTAAATTAAAAGATGTATGACTTGAAATAAATGACATTCTTATTTAACTGCTCATTACAGAATACAGAAACATAAGAACAACAAATCTGTGGTGTTGCCACGGTGCATTTAAGTAATTTAAACAATGTCACTGTAAGAAAAAGGTAGTGTAAAAAGTAAAAACACAAGGCATGCACTTTTTAAACAGTGCAAAGTTTACAGTCTTATGAAAAAAATAATAAATTAAAATTATATGTATCTTACATTTCACACAACTACAACATAGAATTTGCCTCGACTACTTTGAAAATATTTTGTAGAATCAAAGTAAATAAAGTTATAAATAAAAAAACAGATAAATTCACTGTTAAATTAGACAAAAAATTGAATATTATAATATAGATCTACCTCACTTATCAAAAGAACACAACAACACACCACACAGACTAAAGTTCTCATTGCGTATGCCACTGCCATATTGATCTAACAGTTTTGTTCTCTCTCTCTCTCTCTCTCTCTCTCTCTCTCTCTCTCTCTCTCACACACACACACACACACACACACACACACACACACACACACACACACACACACACACACACACACGACATGATCAGGGTTCTAAATTAACTTTTTTGATCACCAGCCAATGTGGCTGGTGACCTTCTAAAGTTACCAGCCAATCAGAATTTCCACTAGCCAAATTTTTTCCCGGTGAAAATAAGAGAGATTATGAGTGCCACTGAATGCATTTGATCATTTTATTTACATTGTTGGCATGAAAAATGCACAGAAAGTACAACACATGAAACAAAATATACACAGACAGTGCAAACATTTAATTTATATAAACAAAAAATGCTGTCAGATTTATTATTTTCTAAAAGACATTTTTCTAGTAAGTATTTAGTATCATTACATTCCTAATAAAATGTATTTTTCCTTTCAACTTAAAGTGTTTCTGCTTTCCTTCTTTAATAAGAAATATATATAAGTAACAGCCATGACTTAAACACTTGCAAAAAATTGCATTGGTAATAAATTGAATTATGTATGTACAACTAGAAAACACAAATAGTGCAGCAGTCAGTATTGCAGACTCCTTAGGCTCTCCTGATGACTTCGGGCACTCTCATGGTCCTTTACTGCCTCGACTTTAAAATTATTAGTCCCCACCACAAAATTATTCGTCTTGTTTTTTTCTTTCGTGTACAGGCAGCAATCCTTACAAAACATGACGGCATTTTCGTGATCAAACACAAGCCATTCACGACCTGTCAGCCATTTAGCGTTAAACTTTCTTTTCTTCGTTTCGCACACTTTGTCGACATTCTCATCCCCTGCCTCCTTCCTCTTCTCGCCCCTAGACGTCTGTCCCAACCACCGCAGCATTTAGTTTAACTTTACTTTTTACTTTTAGCTAGCTCAGTCTCCTTTTTTACAGTTTATACGCCGCCATTCATTCTTCTTCTTCTTCTTTGTGTTTGCGTTTCCGTGGTTTCTCGCGCCAGTTGCACTACAGACTGTAGTGTGCCTGCGCACAGCCAATGGGTGTCTTGTACGTCATCACGTAGCATTACGACAGTGTTCATGGGAAATGTAGGACGGACTGTCAAGGGACAAATGACAAAGAACTGTTGAGCGGCTCTGACTGACATGATTGCCTAATGCATTACCGGCCAAATTGGCTAGTAAGTTTTTATTTACACCCGCCAATATGAATTTTAACCCGCATTTGGCGGGTTGGCGGGTGTTAATTTAGAACCCTGGACATGATAACTTACCATTGGCAAGATGTAATCGGTGCCCAAAACACTGGAGCCTCATCCATTCATTCAGCTGTTATTCACTCTGTTATTGCCCGAGTGATTTCCCCGTGCCGTTTTGAAGTGCGCTCATACGGGGTGACACTTTAAAACATATCGGTCAGTGATCCCTGTCTTGAGGTACTTGGCTTGCCAGGCGCACTGGTGCTCGGCGTTTTGGCCAGACAATTGTCATACATGGTTTTGTGGTATTTTTTTAAGTGCTGGAACAAGTTTGTAGTGTTACCCCGTGAAGTAGCAACGGTAGCACGGCATGTTCTGCACAACACCTGCCGCTGCGCAACATCTTCTTTATTGAAACCAAAATGATTCCACACCACCGACGTGCTGTTCCTCTTCGAGACTAAAGTCTCAATGGTGTCAGTTTCTAACGTTGAGCCAGAGGCCATTGCGCAACAGGCTAACGGGCAGGATGAAAAATTGGTGCGGCCGAGAGCTCCACTCGCTGTAGCTCGCGTCTCGTGACCTACTTGTAATCGCGCAAGCTGCGGTTAGGAAATCCTGTTTTATCATATCGCGATATTATCGCAAATGCAATTAATCGTTCAGCCCTAGTCTTCTCCACAAACGATGAAGGTGGCTCACTGGCATTTTCCGGTTCCTATGGTAAAGATTAAGCAGCTGCCGATCATCTCGTCTGGTAGTCAGTTGTGGTCGTCCTGGAGATTTTCATGGCCTAAAATGACCCTCCTCTTAATGAACTTTGAGGATTTTACACACCATTGCCCTGGGATATTCCAAGCAAATCAGCAATATCGGCTTGTTTATCTTCATCCTGTCAGAGTGCAAACACTCTTTGCCGTATTGCCAGCGGCGTGGGATGAGGCATAGCCGAGGAAAGTTCTGCGTCAAATTTGGTTAAAATTATTTAAGGCAATTCAGAAAACATGGGCCTATGGCATATAGGCTTTAGGCAGGAAACAGACAACACAGCAAATATCTTGTCTTTCATAGCACCAAACAAATGTTATACATGAATTCATTTCACCTGGGTAATTGGGACACATAATGTAATCATTGCACCTGGTCAAAAGTGAATACTGATGCTTTTAAATAGGAATAAACAGAGGATTGTGTCTGAAAACAAAATTATTCCAAATTTACGGGAAACAGTGTATAAGCTAGTAGATAATTATGGCTGCAGGATATGTACTTTAATGAATACTTTAAAATGCTATATCCAGTTTTCCTTAATACATCCATGATGATTTCTAAATACTAAGGTACCCTTACACGGCATCTGGCTAGATTGAGGATAAATTTTACAAAATCATCATTGCATCATTGCTTGTATTTTTGGAAGGTTCTCGTATTGTGTGGTGTACTGAACTTTACAGCATGTAGGGAGAGACTTTAGCCACTTAATAGCTGACATACGATTTTAAATCAAGATTGCCAAACTGCAGTTTTTAAAAATAGTGACAAGTAAATATGTATAGCGACATATTACTGATCTTCCGTTTTCACACATTATTTTAGTATAATAACCTTTAAGACATCTTTGGGAACTAGGGTATTGGTGACGAAGTGCAGTTTCAGTAAGAAAGTCCTGAGGTGGGGAGCATCAGGCCTGATAGTCCGAAGGACTGCCAGCCCTTTGTAAACTGTACGGAATTGCCAGGCATAAAGCCAAATGAAGCCATGTAGCTAAATATGTTACTGCTGTCAGGATGAGCAACGTTAGCCTGTCATTTGGCGTCGCCACAAAGTTTGAACAAGCAACAACATTAACAGGTAACGTCAGTATTCATGCGAACCAAAACTGAAACGCCATCTCATGGAAAATAAATTCATTGTTGCATACCAAAGTCTTGTCGTCCTTCGTCCTTATCTCCCGTCAGTCACTGTGCCATTGAAGTAAACGTATTTACTTTCATATATGGTGTCCTTTCTGCCACATGCTCCATTGCCGAGGTCCGCTTAAGAGCCTAAAGGTGAAGTTTCGAAATGTCCGGACCTTTCCAGCCTTACACACACATACACACACACACACACACACACACAAAAAAAAAGAACTCTCTACATGTTCTTCGTGCACTGGCAGACTACAAGCCAACTTTAAAGTGTATACCGCCACCTACTGTCCCGGAGTATAAGTATACTCCGTTCCTTGTGTGTGTGTGTGTGTGTGTGTGTGTGTGTGTGTGTGTGTGTGTGTGTGTGTTTCTTTCTTTCTTCTTTCCTTTCACATCACATATTTATTTATTCTTCCTTTCGCTCCCACATTTACCATCCTACACATAGGCAATCACTAGCAACACTCAAGCATAACATGTTTTGCCAAAGCTCTTTCAACATTTAACCGTGACCATCCAATACAAATCACAGATTATCATAGTCAATTACTAAGAATACATCCTTGTATTTATCAACTGTCCAGTCCCATCTTGTCAGTTCTGTTATCGTCCTAACTCACTTCCTGTCAGCCTGTCTGTCTGTCTGTCTGTCTGTCTCTCTGTCTCACTTATTGTCTGTCTGTCACCTTGTTGCATTTTATGTGTGAGGTGTTACACTATATATGTGGTGCTACATTGATCCAAGGTCTCACTAAAAATGGTTATGGTAGGACAACTGTAAATCTGAACCGAATGTAAATCAGAATGTAACATATTGTATTGTATTATAAAAACTTATTGTTTCATTAAAAATAAAGTTGTCCTCCAAAGAAAAAAAAAGGACTTTGGGGTTTGTAATTCCTGGAACTTAATGTGCTTCACATTTGTTTTGATCCTTGCCAATGTTCTGTTTACCTGGTAAGCCAAATTTATCACCCTGAACCCTGAAGACTGGAGATAAAAGACAATTTACTCTTCAGCAATGGAGCAGCCTTCCATTCTTCATACATGCATACTACTGTGGAAGACTGATTGCTTGAACGTTGTGTAAATTTGCTACATTTAGTGGTTTGGATACTTATATTGCTTGGCTTAGTTTGGAAATGGATCTGATGATTTATTACAATGTTGGGTGTTGGGTGTATATATTTTTGTACATCCTTGTATTACAAAACTTGTTAGCCAGAGTGAACTGCTTTTGGATTAACCAAACACTGTTTTGTTCAGACCAGTACTGACTGGCCCATTCAGTATCTAATAAGAAATTGTGCATGCACATTTTGCAATCACATCTAAAATGGATGGTTGACGTCTGATAATGACTTTTCCTGACAGAATAAGAACTAAGAATGAAGATCTTTATGTTAGAATTGATAACAAACTAATCTGTATCTTTAGGGTTAATTCAGGAAGATGTACACTAAACCAGATGTTACTTCTGTACTTATTGTGACTAAACAGTGGTTAATTTCAAGTGAGCTTTAAGTTTAAATGTTTACCAAGTTTACGAGAAGTACCTATTTCAAAGGGGAACATAGTTACACAGCAGCATGCCTCTATACTTTTTTGAGCAATCCTGAATGCATGTTTTTTTTCTCCAGTTAAAGAACTGTTGAATGTGCAAAGGATTTCTTTGTATTTCCATTTGGTTGATTAAATAATTATTGATACCAATATTGTTTTGTGTGTCTAAAATTAAATTATATTAAATAGTAAGAATTTAAACAATTTCTTTGAGCAATCACATATGTAAAAAAAAAAAAAAAAAAAAAAAAAAATCAGCAAAATAATTTCAGTAATAACATGCAAATAATTTATTTCAGTAATTACATGTGTAAAAAATGAGTTAGAATTTAACTAATTTTTCAAGTGCATTTTAGCTATTGAACTAAATAATATGTATCAACAGTAATGGTTAAAATCAACTCAAATAAAATGAGTGCAAATTGTTACACCAGTTTTATTGGTTAGATACTAACAGTTTGTTTTTTCAGTGTATAATCATTAATTGTATTAAGATGGTGGGATGATGGTCAGCTACAGACCAGTTCTGCTACAAATGAAATGAACTTATCACACCACATTCCTGGTGCCATTTTTCTTCAAACAAGAAAGAGGAAGTGATTCGTTGCTGTTGTTGCTATTTTCGGGATTCTGATTGGCTAACGTGGGCTTGGGCTTCTCGTTACACTGCCACCTACAGTTTTGGAATGTCCTGACGGCATACATACATGGGTCAGTGTAAACAAAAAGTTTTCTGAAAACGGACACGTGTGCACGATGTTATTTTTGAAAACAGAGAGGGTGAAATGTCCATTTATGAAAATAGCCGGCCATGTGTAAACGTAGCCTCAGTCTAGTATTTAAGCTGCTCTCCCACACTCACTCTGTACCAGGTTGTTCTTTGCTTCCATGTCCAACTTGCCTGCATTTTATCACATCTATTTTCCTGTTTCCCAGTAAATATCAGTAATGTCTATGCCAAGCCTGAGATTAAAGTTGGTGTAAGCCATATCTGTGTTGTGGAAGTACTGCACTTTTTGATTATGTATATCTTGTATGCCTGCAACCTACAGATTACCTGTTGCCAATATCCTACTAAAGGAGTGCCTTCTGTCTCAGTGCTTTTGGAATTTTTGCCTGATTTGGATGCCTGCCTGTTGCCAACAGTATGCCTATTGACATTTTTGTGACTTTTGTATTGAGTAAACACCTTGAACTCAACCATGTCACAGCGTCTACATCTGGGTCATGTTGTCTGCTACCACGCTTGTGACAGCTGGAGAGAAATGTATTCCCTCCTATCCTTGGCCAAGGGAATGTCACATGCAGCCCACTCACACTTTCAAGATATTAACAACACTGATTTTGAAGTGACTAAAGAGAAAGTGGTGGATGCATGATTCAGCAAAACTGAATTTTTCAGCCTCTGAGAAATGCATCCCTTCTTCTCTCTTTCTCTAAATGAACAGGAATCAGGACCTCATTTTCATCAGAATTTAGTCTGAGGTTGCTGATTATTTTAGTCAGAGTAGTTTCAGTGCTGTGGTATGTTCTAAAGCCTGACTGAAATTCCTCCAGGATAGTATTGTCTTTAAGAAACAAGTTAATTTGCACTGAAATATCTTTCCAGTATCTTACTGATGAATGGAAGGTCGGATATCAACTTAGAATTGGTGAGTATATTACTATATAGATTGGATTTCTTTAGTAATGGTTTTACAACAGTGGTTTTAAGTGCATCTTGGAAAATACCTGTTTGTAGAGATGCATTTAGAATCTTCAGGAAATGAAACACTGTCAAACGTCTGCTTTAAAAATGCTGTAGGTATAGGTACAGGGTCAACACATGATATGGATGAGTTGGATTCAGTGACAGTCTTGCAGTCTCAATAATGATTTTTTTTTTCCCCATGGTTGCATCTGTTCCATTTCTGATAGACACCTGAGTGATGATGTCTGTGTGCTTATTGTTGTTTAGTAGCTCACCATTTTCGCTGATCTTTTGTATGGCAGCTTTTCTTGAAAGCTCTAGGTGATTGTTGTGGAGACTGGGTCACTGGAGAACACGATGAAGAGGGAACATTGGATCCCTGACTGGGACAGAGACATCCACTAAATGCCTTGGGTGATGTAAAGCAGAGGGTCAGACCTTGGCGCCTATCTGTGGATTCTCATCTCTCTACAGCATGCCAAGAGCATGTCGCAGGTTGTTGCTGAGCAGTCTATAACCAGTGGTGTTTGGATGTACCCCATCCAGCCTAAAGTGGTCTTTACATACAAAAGATATTGAAATTGTGAATTAACGTTATCCCATGGTTGAAGCGTTCTGATGTCAGCCATGTATTCCGCTAGGAGTCAGTTCCTTTCCCCAAGTTTGGAATGGGGCCTGCTATGAATACATGTTGTGACTGACAGTCGATCAGTTTCTCCAGTAGCAGGCAAGAGTCTTTTTTCAGGACCTCCGAGAAGTTTTCTTTGGCAGAGTGTCAAATGATCCAATGTGAATAATAATATTCCGGTCACAGGATGTGTAGAGAGGATGGTAAGTAACAGCTCTGCCAGCTCCCTGAGAGACATATCATTTATGGTGACATTCTCAGTCTTTGCCATTCTTACATTCCTGATGAGAGAGTTCACAGTCAGAATGGTGTCAGGCTTATGAGATGTGGCTTTTAATTGTCAGATTGGAATCAACATGTATAGAGGCTGCTACAGAGTCAATGAATTGCTCATTCTCATGTATTTGATGCAACGTTTCAATCTTTTTTTCAAGCTGTCCAATCCTCTCAATCACCCACAGCTCACTGATTTTGCCATATTATGTTTGTCCTGATCCCAGGTTTCCAGTCACAGACAAAGCAAAAAGGTTTGTACTGGTTGGAGGTCACACTCACACAGTACTGAGCAATAATCAAAGTGATAAAAAAAATATGGTGGTAGCCTTCCATTCCTTTCATTAATGTAAGCCTCCATCATGTATAAGTATCCAGGCAGAGAATAAGAAGTATATCAGCGAAAGAACGTAAGCAAAGCAGGGAGGAAGCAGGAGAAGAATCTGTTCTGTAAGAGAGCAGGAACAAGTAGCTAGTTTAGGAGTGATTTAGGAAAATTCTTTGAGAAATTTTGAGTAAGGAAGGGGCCAAAATTTTTACCTTAGTGAGGAGGCGTGGTTGACCCCATTGCTCGGTATGACACATATTTTTAAAAGTCATAACGTTCTTAGTGATAATGGGCAGTGAAATCAATTGGCCCAATCATAGAATTTAGTCTCTATTAATACATGATCTGATTCAGAACACTATTTTATGTAATGAACATCTCTATTGAATAAATAATTAGCCATGCTTAAAAAGTAGCAAAGTGTTATAGTTTGTACTTTTTCCATGTGTGTTTTTATGTTTTGCATGTTTTGGCTAATGGCTCTCTCTCTCTCTCTCTCCTCATCTGCAGTGGAGGTGTGGCCTGGCGGTGCTGTGGGTCTCCAACACACCTGAGGCAGATCTCCACTGATTGCGCCAACTCTTAAGCAGCTTGGCAGTGTTGCCACGCTGCCAGATTGTCAAAGCATTTTGCCTAGACTCTCCAGCCATTTTCCTCTCCTAGTCATTGCGCCTGAAGCCTGGTTTATGCTTCTGCGTCGCGTCGACGCCGTACCTACGCCGTCGACGCAGACCCCTACGCGGACCCTACGCCGTAGCCTGACGCGCACCTCCAGAAAATCCTGACTACGTGTCATGTCGACGCGTCGATGCGTCGTGACGTGAACGTCGAGGAACATAATTTTCGGTTCAGTCGCAGCCCTATGGTCGCAGCACAACACCGCCATTTTCAAAGTTCTGTGGTGAGAGCTACAAGAAAAAATGGACCAAGCCGAAGAAAGAATTATCGAGGAGGTACGCAAGTATGACCACCTCTACAACTCCTCTTCGCAGCAGTATAAAGACTGCCAAATGGCCAACAATTTGTGGAGCGAAATCTCGCGAAACACGGGGATCCGACAAGAGCCCCCCGAAACCATACAAAGACACAGCCACAACCCCCTAGCGGCTTGGCGGTGAATTGCGGAGCAACGCGTTCCCTCGACGCAGAACTACGAATGCTCAGTGACGGCGTCGGGTGTACGCCGTAGGTACGGCGTCGCCGCGACGCAGAAGCATAAACTAGGCTTTAGCCTGTTTGCTTGTCCTTGTCTTGTCTATCTTAGTTCTTGCCTTGTTAGTTCTAGTTCGGTCTTTGTCATTTTGGTTTCTATTCTTATTAGTCTTGTGTGTTTAGCTCTCCTACCCGCTCGCCACGGTGTAGTGATTCTTTGTTACATTAGGCTGATTTTGTGTTCACCTGTTATCTGAGATCTGATTGAGTAATCAGTATTTCAGTTCCTTCGTTTCTTTCTGTTACACCCTAGCTTAGGTTTTTTCTCCTACCCACTCACCACGGTGTAGTGACTCTTTTGTTTTATTGGGCTGATTTTGTGTTCTAGTTCTTGGATCGTTATTAAAACCGTTTGTTGTTACGACTCCTCGTTTCCCGGCTGTTCTTCCGCTCCACTGGTTCAGCTAATTCACTGATTCTACGGAATCACAACACAAAGAGATTTTGCACAGTACAAAGTTAGTGACAAAAGTGAACTTACAAGAGCATAAAAGTCAGAAATTCAACTAAAAGAGAGGGAGAAGGAAATAAAATTTACACACTGTAAGAGCGTGTGTCTGTACAGCTAGAACTGTCATGATTTTGTTTTTGTGTTTGTCCCCCATTCCGGGCTGACAGTGTTTCTTTTCCTCCCTCTCTGTCAGCAGGTAGGGCATGAGAGAGAGACGGGGGGCCGATCTCCTCAGGAGCGAGCCTCATTAGGCACACCTGCTCCTCATCTGCTAATCAGCCTGGCTTCTTGAGCCGTCTCCGATTTGACTCCTGTGCCAGACTATTCTCTGTGCTCTTGTCACATGAGTCTCGCTCCTGAACGATCGCCTGCCTCTCTCCGTGTGTTCAGCATTCTCAGTGTTTTACTGTGTTTTCCTCTAGTGAGTTTTCTCTTGGACACTTTGAGTGTCATTCCTTCTCGAGTAAGTTATATCCCTTGTGGTGATTTTGTGTTTTTCTTTATTTTGCTACTTTCCCCTCTGCTGTGATTTTTGGTTCGTTTTACTTTGAGGGAGTTTTCCCTGCGAAGGTGATTTTCTGTTCTTTAATACAGTGGTTTTTCAGGATGAGGCGTTTCAGGACAATTGCCATTAGAACAGCCCGCTTCAAAAACAGTTTCATTCCCATCACAATAAACATTCTGAACTCTCAACGCCAAGGATTAAGCAGGACCCTCATGTATTATGTATCATGTAATGTGTCTGTTTGTTGTCTGTTTATGTTATACTGTATATTCAGTGTTTAAATGTTTAATGTAATGTTGGAACCTGTACCATGCTGTACTGAAAGCAAATTCCACCAGCCTAGCTGTGTGGTCAGTAAATAAAATCAAATCAAATCAATTAAGGGTGCTAATGATTGTTGCGCTGAAAAATAAAACACTATCATTAAAAGCAATTTTTCTTTATTTTCATGTGTTTTTCAATGAGTCTCAGAACTTTTTTTCCTTTGTGTCTGTCTTTTTTTTCAATGATACTCAATTCCCCCCAGCGTCGCTACTTTTCAGTTTCAGGGGGACCTAAGGTTCAGAGGAGTGACATTTTCTTCTTAGTATGCAGATATGTAAATCACACTCTCTTTGCCCCTCCCTTCAACCCTCAAAGCAAAAGATTGTCACTGAAAAGTTTAATAAAAATATATCAAAATAAAATGAGTTTTAAAATTTTTTCATTTTTCAGCGGGACATTTTTCAGTTACAATACTTGTTTCAGTGCCCATGTAACTTTTTCCTTTTAAGTGTTTCAAAGATATTTTTTCCTTTTCCATGCCAAATTTTATTTTTTGATGCCAAAATTTAAAATTCACTGTTCTAGCTCCATAGTTTGTACACTGTATAGTGCAGAATGACTTGTATAATATGGGATTCTGCCTAGAAAAAAAAGAAAAAAAGATTTATTACTGTAAACTGAAGGCTGACCCTGGTCTTTAATGGGATTTTCAGCATGTAAAATCTCCATTTGTCAATACTGCACCACTCCACAACTTTGTCTTCAAAGGCAGACACTCAATTCTAGGGAGGTTAAAAAATACACATCTGCCAATTAATGCATATACACCGCATCTTCATCTGAGATCTGGAAGCCAAATTGGTTCATCAGAATGTATTTATGTGGCATTTCGGCTCAACTGTGTGAATATTTGATATAGACCTAAACTGAAGTTACAGGAGATGCATTATTTGGTAGCCACAAATTAACACTTAAGAACACCTCAAATGAAACTGTGAAATGTTGTTGTTAGCACGTTATTTGATCCAGTTAGAAAGTATATTTGACAGTTCACCCTCAGAAATATTGACAAATATATTTCACACCTATCACTGCATGAAAAGTACTATTTCCGTCAATCATCATCACTGTATATTGCTGTGGAAGTTCCCTCTCAGCCCCTGTGACTGTGAAGTGTTAAAATGCAAATGTGAATGTTGCAAGCTATACAAATGCGAATTGGGATTGTGTGTGTGTGTGTGTGTGTGTGTGTGTGTGTGTGTGTGTGTGTTCTGTGCCTACAGAATACAGACGAAGTTTTTTTTTCATGAGGATTTAAAAGTGTGTTGAAATAATTTTATAGGTTACATATGGGATAAGTGTCCTGACTCTCAAAAGCCTTCCTTTTTCCACCTAAATTGCTAAATCAAATTGTGAAAATTAAAGCAGCGACAGTTTGTCACAATTTTTCGCATTTTGCCACCACAACACCAGATGAAAAATGGTTGTGTGATTAGCAAAATTCCAGCAGTGTCAGTCCACTGCTGATTCTTTAAGTAGGAATAAAAAGGGAACACACCAAAGTAACTTTTCTTTTTTTAATTTTCGATGATGTCAAACAGTTTAAAGAAGTTTACATGTTTTATAAAATATGCAGATACAAAAATAGAAAATCAAAATACCTAGCAAAATAACAGCATGTTTTTCTTTCTACACAACAAAAATTGTCAAGCAATTATCAAGCAAAGGCACGATGATTACATTATAATCATGTCACCATGTGAAGCATTACATGTACACATATTAATGTAATTTGACATTAAATTACTGTTATCTGAGTTTTCAGTCTGTGAATGTAGCTCTTCAGTTGCACTGAAATCTCCCAAAGGTTGAGTGATCTGGTCATCTACGGTTCCGTCTGGGAAAATACAAAGTTCATATTAGATTATAACACGTTACATTAATGATGCATTAAATTTTGTGTTTCTGGTATTAGAAGATCCAGGTTGACTCAACATTAAGGAAGGTAAATAACACTAAACGATCAGTAAAATACATCAAATTCTAATGTAGCTAACATTTAAACTGAGCCTCACATCTATAAACTGAGCCTCACATCTATAGCACTTTTAAAACCAGACAAAAAGTGTTACAAGCTGGTCAGCACTGCACTCACTTCATTATAATAGAGTTTAATGGTTTCTATGACTTGTCTTTTTTTGGCAAGCATGCAGTGTCTATGTATGTGTGTGATAATGTCAGTGTGATGTCGCACTGAATGTAACTTTACAAGCTGGATTTTGTACTCTCTTCTCTGCCAAGGGAATGCAGATGCAAATAGCTGAAAAAGCTGATAACTGCCTAACAGCTGCAGGTCTTGTGAAGTTCCCCCAACTTTTCTAATCCAAACTCCATTGATAAAATAGCATTTTCTATGCTCATAATAATGCGTCTTAGAGAGTTCCTGGTCACAATGTTCACAGACGTGCCGAGGTCGTTTTCTCTTTGGTTTGGGGATATCCATTTTGGATGTAGCTGAGCAGAAATCTGCCTGTTGTGGCAGCATCCAAATGTTTGCTTACATCCTAGAAATACCTCGCAGACGTCTTTGCGTCAGAGGAGGCATCCAATCACATGCGAGGTCGCGCTCTCGGAATTTCTGGCAAGACAGGAGCATATAAGTTCAGCGGGGTTTACAAACAGTTTCATTTTCAGCCGTGGATTCTTTCTTGCTAAGCTTTAACTCTGACGTCGTCTTCAGTTCACCCCAGAAGGCGCTCCTCTGCGACGAGTGGACAGCCTGGCTGGGGAGCGACCATATCCAGAAAGTCCAAACAATGACTTAGAGAAAAAACTGCTGAGTGCCTTCAGTGGATTGTCTCGACAGGTAACGCAGCTGATCAGCTGACTTAAAAGGAGAAAATGGCCGAGATAAAAGCCAGACTGCTTGCTTTGGAGGAGCAGCCCCAACTGAACTGCAGCTGTGGAGAAGACCAGAAGAGGAAGAGACGAGTGCATAACCCAAAAGTTGCAGTAAGTAATGTTAGCATTTAATACTACATTGTGCAGTTTTTAGGCCGCCAAACCTTTATTATTCTTATTGCACTATGCTCCGAACGTTTGGTAACCGTTCACGTTACATTTAACATTACAATGTATTTTTGGATTTTAAAGGAAATGGTGTGGCATCTGCACAATGACCCACAACGAAGCGGTGACATCACATTTGATGGCCACCTTAACTGGGAGTCCAGACATGGATGGTGTGGACAGAGGAGTCCTTTTATGTAAGGTTTTTTTTTTATTTAACCACTTTCTGTTGTTTCTTGTTGTTGTTGTTTTTACTTTCCTAAAGCTTGTCTTAATTATTTCAAATGAATATATATTTTCTTCCAGCAGCCTGTAAGACATATTATGAGACGGTGCGGAGGAGCTTCAGGTATGCCCAGCCAGCTCTTTCAGTTCAGGCAGCAGTTCTGAAGATTTCAGTTCGCAGCAGACAGAGAAGGAAGCGGGTAAGAGTTACAAATGGCGCTTTATTTTCACAACAATGTAAAAATGGGCTGAATTTTATTTATTAGCTACATTGTTTTTGACAAACATGGTCACATATGTTATCATGTGTTATTGTTTCTTAGCAGTATTAACATTATATTAATACCTGTATTTACAGCTGCTGGAAGCAAGAAGGAATGTCCTAGCCACCCAGTAGGAAATAGATTTTTGGCAGGCGGTCACTGCTGACATGATGTCCGATAAGGAGGATGACACCGTGGAAGGGGAAGCTGGGTGGATAGTAAAGTCTCCATCTTTCCGCAGTCAATTCAATTCAATTCAATTCAATTCAATATTCCTTTATTTGTCCCGCGAGGGGAAATTCCAGATTACAGCAGCATCAGTAGAGCAGATTAATATAAGAAGTGCATGCAAATTAGAAAAAACTTCAGAATATATCCTCCTCCACCACTTCCAGAGGGCATCCTAGGACAGAGCTGGCCTTCCTGATGAGTTTGTCCAGCCTCTCCCTGTCAGCTGTAGTGATGCTGCTCCTCCAGCACAGAGCTGGCCTTCCTGATGAGTTTGTCCAGCCTCTCCCTGTCAGCTGTAGTGATGCTGCTCCTCCAGCAGACTACACCATAGAAAATGGCAGAGGCCACAACAGAGTCATAGAAGAGTCAGACGCTCTCCCAACTCTGCCAGACACTTCAAGGGTGGCTGGAGAGCGACCAAAAGTGTGTGGCGACACACCGCAAGAGGCTGCACATCGATTCTCCTTCAAAGCGACAGACACCAACTCAGTATGACCCAGAGGCAGCAAAGAAACATTTCCAGAGGCCTTAGACAGACTCTTTTTTTCATGCACCATGGACCAGCGGCGTGGCCCAACCCAGAGACTCTACCAGGGAACCCCTCTGCAGATTTCCTTTCTGTTTCCAGGCACCAGGGACCAGCTGTGTGGCCCAGTCCCCAGAAGTCACTGGCTTTATTTGGTTGTTTGCTGTTCCTTGTTGATGTGTTGTATTATTTGACTGCATTGTATTATAAGATTTTTTTCAACATGTTTCTGTCAACAGTGTTCTTTGTGTTCTACTGTGTGGTAGTGCAGTTTTCAGAAGGTGGATCGTCAAATAAATGAATCATTAAAATAAAATTATATATATATACACACACACACACACACACACATATATATATGTGTGTATATATATATATATATTGGCATGTGTGTGTGTGGTATTCGCACCTTCACGAAGGTGTGAATAACCACGCCCCCCGCCGACAGATGGTCCGTTCCTGACGATATTCCGAGCGGGCGAAATTCCCCATAAACTGGCCGTTAATGGTGGATAATCAACGAATGTTGCGGGGGTTTACTGGTCATTAATGTGGTTTTTCATGCAATGTATGGTATCAAGGAAATACTGCTTCTTCTGATTCTTATAAAACACTGATTATTATAAATGTTCATAAACATAAGCTCATTTGTCATTACTGATGAGACGCCGTGAGGAAAATTATAACCTATGTAGTACAAATCATCACGATGTTTAGCTCTAGCTGTGCGCGCTCCCCGGAGTTACATACAATTCTGTGCAGGTAGACAGAACTGGGCTTAACACCGGAAGCATCTTTTGCTCTGTTGTCAAACGGTTGCAGGCAGCTTGACAGTAGTAGTCGAAGCACTGTCAAGCGCCATCCTACTTGACAGCGTCAGGGGATAGCGTTGCAACCGCAGCATGGCGTCTGAGGAACTAGCTAGGAAGCTGCAGTCACAGAATGGACCGAAGAATGGAATGGAATTTTCTTCGATATACAAACCTGCTTCCAAAAAAAAGTTGGATGCTGTGTAGAACGTAAATAGACAGCATACCAAATGTTGAAACTGAGAAATTTCATTGTTTTTTGAAAAAGATATCCTCATTGAGAATTTAATGCCAGCAACACATTTCAAAAAGTTGGGCTAGTGGCAACAAAAGACTGGAAAAACTGTGAAATGCTAAAAGAAAACATGTGGTGGAACATCTCACAATGAATTAGGCTAACTGGCAAGAGGTTAGTAACATGATTAGTTAATAATAATAAAAAATAAAAAAAAACATCTCAGAGAGGCTAAGTCTTTCTGAAGTAAAGATGGGGAGGGGTTCATACTGTGCTGTCAAATACTGCAGCAATTTAAGAATAATGTTTCTCATTGCAAAATTGGGGATTTCCTCATCGACAGTACATAATGTCTTCCAAAAAACCACTGTCTGTGAATACAGTTCATCGCTGCATCCAAAGATGCAAGTTGTAAGTCCACCATGCAAAGATGAAGCCATATAGAAACCAGATCCAGAATTCCTTCTGTGGTCCCAAGCTCATTTAAGATGGACTGAGGTGATGTGGAAAAATGTGCTGTGGTCTGACAAGTCAAAATTTTTTTGGAAATCATGGTCATCATCAGGATTGATGATTAACAGGTCTCAAAGAGGTCTCAAGGACCAGATAACAATGACAAGTTGTAAATCAGATATTCCTGTAGCAAACTGTTTTGTGTGTCTGTGTGCTTTCTTGACTACCACATCAGGATAATGCAAATGATATGTTTGATTCAACTTTGGATGTTCCCACAGCACTAAACTCACAATTTGTATGGTATCAATGCTTTTCCCGTGTTTCTAGTTTGTAAAATGACAAAACTATGATCTTAATTCTCATAAGCATTTTTGGTTTCTACCATGAAACCATACTGCCATCTAGAGACTAGAAATGCTCAGGTTTTAGATAGGTGACATGAGACAGTTATAATTAGTAGTGCTTAATTCACCAAATATAATCTGCCTTTCCTTGTTTCTTTGTTCTATTAGTTAGTTATACTATTAGTTATCATATAATTTAGTATTAGAATTGAAGAATGTTGCATTATACAACGAGATGTGACTGATGGATGTGTATTAGTGTCAGCATACATGCTGTAAACAATGTTGAAGTGTGATTGAAAATTAATCATTTAAACTCTGTGATTGAGCATAGTGAGAAACAGATAAGTCCATTGCACGTAACCGTTAGTTAATGTTTTTCTTTTATTGGATTCTGTAAATCATTCTAAAGCGCAAACGCCTATTTATCACAGACACGCCCTGGAGCTTCGGAGGGTATATTTCCCGCAGCCCGCGACGAACTCTAAGTTTTCTTTAGTTTTTGTTTTTTGTTTTGTCTTCGTTCTATTTAGTTCTTTGTTCAGTCTTCTTGTTACTTCAATTTTTGTTTGTCGGTTGTGTTCCTGCCTATTGGCGCGTTATTGTACTATTTTGTCTACTTCTACTTGCCATATTAAATAAGACAATGTCCTTTTAAGCTGGAAATTAGACGATCACTGTATCGAGACCTTATGCTTCAGATGGTGAGACTGAGCTACCATTAATTCATTATTTAATAAGCATTAAAAAAAAGAAAAAAGAAAAATCCTTCCGATCTTCTTCTGATCTGATGAAACACAAAGGTTTAATGACCTAATTCCCCTACACAGTCCCAACTTGACACCCATTGAATGTCGAGCATTATGACACATAAAATATGACAAAGGAGACCCTGAACTGTTGAGCAGCTGAAATCATACATCAAGCAAGAATGGGAAAACATTCAACTTTGAAAGTTACAATTGGTCTTCTCAGTTTCCAAATGCTTACTAGGTGTTGTTAAAAGAAGAGGTGATGCTTTTTTGAAATGTGCTGCTGCCTTTAAATTCTACATGAGGACATCATTAAAAAAACAAAACAAAACAAAACTGAATTTTCTCAGTTTCAACATTTGATATGTTGTATTTGTGCTAGTTTCAATGAAATATTGGCTTTCAGTGTTTTCCAAATCATCATATTTAGTTATTCTTCATATTTTACACTTTTATGAAAATAGGGTTGTTATCAAAATAGCTGCTGCTTGATTTTCTGTCTATTAATCAACTAGTTATTTCAGCTGTAAGTACATATTGCTGCTTTATCAGCTGCTGCTTGATTTTCTGTCTATTAATCAACTAGTTATTTCAGCTGTAAGTACATATTGCTGCTTTATCAGCAGGGAATACAACCATGCTTGTGGCTGTCATGGAAGAGATGTCCATGTTGTCCAGCAAATTAGATACCATTATAGCAAAGCTAGAAAGTGATCCACAGTTTCAGAAAAAGCTGAAAGTCGCATCTATAATGCTGAGGACATCATAGTTGATCTGGAGACTAGGCTAACAGAATCCAAGATAACTCCCTTTACTAACTGGATGGTTGATTGGTGTGATTCCGCATGGATAATATCAGGATCTTTGGTGTCAAGGAAGGAATGGAAGGGAACAATTCATTGTCCTTTTTCGAAATTTGGCTGCTTAAAGTTATTAATGTGGAAAAAAAGGTAGACTTCGACTGGACAGGTACCATAGAGGTCTGCCCTAAACCAGGTGTCCTCATATCGATATTGTGAAGTTTCACTTCTTAGCAGACAAACTGAAGATACTGACAGTCACTGGGAAACAGAAGCTTGAATATGAAGGAGCTGAGATCACCATCCAGTAAGACATCACATAAAATGTCCTGCAGCAGTGGAGGAACATCAATGCAGTGTTTCCAAAACATCAGATTCAGAATGCAGTGCCCAGTGACCCTCTTTTTCACTTATAACAACAATGATTTTTTTGTTTCACACTGCAGATGAAGCTACGAGCACTGTTGAGGTAGTGGATGTGGTCCCGTGAGTAGGCAGACTGTTAACAGATAATGAACTGCAAACAACATGGGTGCACACGCTGAAAAGGCTGGCTTAATACAAACAAATTAGTGATACTGGTACGTGAAATAAATGCTTTTCATTTGCTGTGTTGGAGGCGAGGCTTAGTGAATTGGAAGCCCAGCTCAGCACCATGGAAACCCAATCATAAGGGGTAGTTAGCCAAGCCCCCATAGCCACTGGACCAGCCGTCCCTCAGCAGCTCCTGAGCAGCCGGGAAGCCAAGGATGCTGGGTGACTGCTCGAGTCTCCAGCTGAAGCCCATGGTTCATCACTTACCACTTCATGTTTCTAATAGGTTCTCCCCACTCAACGACACAAGTGCTGAAAAACCAATTGATTATTGGCAGCTCCATTTTGAGAAACGCGAAATTAGCGACATTAGCATAGTCAAATGCCTTCCTGGGGCCAGAGCAGGTGACGTTGAATCAAATTTTAAACTTATTAGTGAACCAAACCTGTGACAACCCAGAGTTGAGACTATGGAGTTACCCACCCAAAACCCCATAAATACTGTGTCTGCCCCCTGACCACGTAAACTAATTAAATCAAAAGAAAACAGAAGAGGAGTTATACATAAAAACAAGCCATATGTCAGAACATGGTCGTGAGTTCATGTACACTTTCACGGAAGCCCACAGGTTGATTGCATATAGCACTTGACTCTATTGAACCTCTAAAAAAGTTATTAAAACAGAGGAGGTTAGCCTCATGGTATATCTCCCAAACTCGTAAATTACAGCAAATTTAGCCAAAAGTTAAAAGGGAATGGCATTCCACCAATTTGGAAGAATTTTGTTATGCCTTCCACACAGGAAAGCCCCCCGCAGTGCCAGAGCAGCCTAGTACTCTTCACTAATAGAGGAAAATAAGAACAATCCGAGTTTTCTCTTCAGCGCTGTAGCCAGGCTGACAGAGAGACATCCGTTGAACCATGTATACCCTTAGCCCTCAGTAATAATGACTTCATGATTAGAGACATAATTCATCACCATCTGCCCTCAATAGGTGCTGATTTATTTTCAAACACAGAAACCACAGAAATAGCTATTAAACCTTCATCAAGTGATTTCAATAATTTCTTCATCAAAATCATCAACCTGTATTTTAGACCCCATCCTGATTGCTTAAAGAAATTTTAACCCTAGTTGGCATCAACCTGTCTTTATCAAAAGGTTATGTACCACAGTCCTTAAAAGTTGCTGTAATGAAACCTCTATATATGTTTCCTTTTGGGAACATTATCAGGAAACACTCCATCAATTTTCATTGCTGTGCAGATACCCAGCCTTATTTACCAGTGAAGCCAGGAGAAACCAATCAGTTCACTGAATTCCAAGTATGTCTTAAGGACATAAAGACCTGGATGACCTGCAATGTTTTGTTACTAAATTTGAAAAAACAAACAAACAAACAAAAAAAACTCAAGTTATAGTACTTGGCCTTAAAAACCTTCATCTGATGATATAGCAACTATAGATGGCATTGCGCTGGCCTTCAGCACCAGTGTTAAGAATCTGGGAGTTACCTTTGATCAGGATATGTCCTTGAACTCCTACATGAAACAAATTTCAAGTACTGCCTTTTTTTTACCTACATAACATTGCAAAAATAAGGCACACCCTGTCTCAAAACAATGCAGAAAAACTTCCAGGCTGGATTATTGCAATTCATTTCTATCAGGCTGCCCAAAATGCAGGCTTACTTGTGGTTCCTAAAGTCTCCAAAAGCAGAATGGGAGCCAGAGCCTTTAGCTATCAAGCTCCTCGCCTGTGGAACCACCTTCCTGTCTTCTCCCAGGAGGCAGACAGCTTCTCTACATTTAAGAGTAGGTTTAAAACTTTCCTTTTTGATAAAGCTTATTGTTAGGACTGGATCAGGCTTGGCTTGGATCAGCCCCTAGTAATGCTGCTGTAGGATTAGACTTCCAATGATATACTGAACTCCTCTGTTCTTCTCTGCTTTTCTGCCTGTTAAAAGGAAGTTTTTCCCCGCTCATGAGGGAATTGTTGGGTCTCTGTCGATAAAGAGTATGGTCTGTACCGCTCTATATGGAAAATGTCCTCAGACAACTTCTGTTGTGATTTGGCATTATATATCTAAAAACTGAATAGTGTATGAGGGTGTGATGAGTCTGTCGTGAGAGAAAGAATTCATACCTAGGTGATGCTACCAGTTATTTGATGCTGCTTTCTCTGGGGAAGCAAACAGTCAGTATCAATCAAAGTAGTGATGTGTCGGTCGCGAACGAAACAGCTCTGAAGTGAACGATTGGAGCCGGCTCCTGCCTGGGAGCCAGAGTAGGAGCCGCTTTGGGTTTTTTTTGTTTTTTTTCTCAAGTTTTTTTCCATTCAAGCCGCACGTGATTGATCAACTACATGATGTGTGGTGGCTTCTGTGTGTACGCACTGAGCAGGAGGGGGAGGAGCGGGGGTTACAGACACATTGCGCGCGCGCGCACACACACACAGAGCCGCGACAGACAAAACGCTGGAAAGGTGAGAAAATGAGTGACCGCAGGAAATGCAGTAAAATTTGATATAAAGTATGTTTTACACAGTTAATTTTACACTGTTTTGCACAATTAATTTTACACATAATTTTACATCATTTTGGTAATAAATAAATTTAAGCAACAAAAAATCTGAAGAGCCACTTGGGAGCCGAAAGAGCTGGCTCTTTTATGAGAGCTGAGTCGTGAGAACCGGCTCTCTTAAAAGAGCCAGAATTCCCATCACTAAATCAAAGGTGTAGTCTCCTTTGTCTTCCACTGTAGAATAAAGCTCATTTTCATTTTTGACTTTGAATACCATTTGCCTTGTTTCTTTTTATGTCCTGTTAATTCTGCCAGGCCTGTGTTTTAAATATTTGCCGTTGGTCTTCCCAAGGAGTAGATGACTCCTCCACTCTGTTTAATGTCAGTGTGATAGTTTTGTTTTGAGGGGGTTGAAAGGAGATCCTTTGGTCTGTGAACAAACAAAATGTACCCAACATGACCTCCTCAATGGTGTGCCAATGATACTTAGCTGTGTCCACTGCATTTATCATGGAAATGCAAGGCCTTCTCTGACATTATTAGCAAAAACAGAAATACACGTGTCTTATTGGCTACTGCTGACAATTAATTTTTCCTCCATTTTTACTGACAAAATGAGGAAAATTAGACAAGCTGTCAGTTCCTCCACATCAGGTATAGGGTCCATATTGTCCTTGCATCCACTTAATTCAATTAGCATGACACAGTTTTATCCTATCAAAATCTTGGAACAAATTGTGCAACATCTGAAATCCTCCTCCGGCTGCCTTGATGTTCTGGCTACAGGCTTTTTTCAAGAATGTTTTACATTGATCTGTCAGATGTAGTCAACACTTCTTTTCCCAAGCTTTTTCCCACGGGCTCCAAAACTGCAGTTATTAAGCCAATTTTTAGACAGCTCACTAATTAATTACAGGCACATAGAAAACCATCAATTTTAAGGTAAAATCAATTAAAAGGCTATTTTTCAACAACTTAACACCTTTGAGGTCCTAAACAGCTGTCTTGATGTTATCCACTCTGGAATTTGACAACACAGCACTAATACTCCTCTTGTTAAGATCTAGGAATGACATCCACTGAAACACACAGTGTTTCAGGGTTCAGTCTTGATCTTATTAGATCTCAGGGCTGCAATTGATTTGGCTGTCCTCAACATATGACTAGACAGACTGGAAAACTGGGTTGGACTTCCTGAAACAGAGGTAAACTGTTCCTTTTTCAATGACATAGACCACTGCGTGTCAATCAGTAATTACACATCTCATTGTACAAAAATGAGATGGTGCTCCCCAAGGCTCCTCCAGTTAAACAAAGGATAAAACAAAGATAACTGTCTTTGGGCCCAAATAAGGATTAAAAGTCAGTGTTAACCTTTAAATCTCATCGTAATCATGGACTCATGGCGGCCCGCCATTCCTAAATGAATGTAGAATGCAAATGAAGGGCTTATTGAGGTCACTTCCAACCTAATTACAATTAATTACAATGATTAAAATTTGTTGAACACAATTAAGTGCAACTACTATATCATATATTTTTGTATTTTAATTCTAGCAACTTGTGGCCCATGAAGTGCTCAGGAATAATGACTATGTATAAGGCAGATGATCAGATGCTGTTGCAGTGGCTACATTGCTGATACAAACAGCAGTTGTCAAGCACACTAATTAGAATGTTGTTTCTCATGTGTTTATGTGTGAAGATGATCACTATTAAAAGTCCTTTTGTAAACCTAAGGGATGTGATGCTGCTGTGTTTCTGCTGTTTACAGAGAGAGTAATGTGATGTTTACATAGTGAAATGTACAAAATCCGTGATCTCAGGAGTGGAGACTGGGGACTGGACACTGGGGTTCACTGTGACCTAAAAATAGACTTGAAATATATGTACATATTAGTAACAGATAGCATATTTACATAATACAACACTATCGGTCCAATAATAATGGAAGCAGTTGCAGTGGATGGAGATGGAGCCATCATCCACAAAGCAGGTTCAATCACAATCCATAGGATCTTGCAAGGAAGAAAGCACAAAACTCCGGGGAAGAAGCTAAGTTAGTAAAATGTCTTAGTAAGACATAAATGCGGTGGAGATGGAGGGGGAGAATGAACATTGGAAGTCCTCCAACAGTCTAATTGTAGAGCCACATAACTAGGTGGTGCAAAGCGCTGAGCCATCCCTAACTAAGCTTTATCAAAAAGGAAAGTTTTAGGCCTACTCTTAAATATGGAGAGGGTGTCTGCTTCATGCATACAAACTAAGGAGAGAAGGAGAGAGGGGCTGAATCTCCTGGATGCAAAGTGCATAAGATTGCTTATAACATACAATGAGATCAGACAGGTGTGAAAGGGCAAGCCCATTTACATATCAGAAATGAGAATCCCCATAAAATTTCATTTGTCAAGGATTGGGAGCCAACAAAGTGAAGCTAACAGTTTTAGTTAAGATCATAGCTGATGCATTCTGCACCATTAGTAGACTTTTAGTACTAGCATGTGGCTGACCAGACAACAAAATACTGTTACAGTAATCAAGTCTGGAAAAAAACAGGTTGTCTGAGAAAAATGTGTTTTTTTATGCTTTGGGTGACCAAACCTAGGTAAAACAAATGTCACAAGCATATTAAAACTTCTCACAAAGATAAATATACAGCTGAAGAGGGAAAATGAAATGATTGGCACTCTGCATTGGGCATGGACAGAGAGGACCTGATTTTAACTATGTTGTGTAAGTGGAAAGATGCCATCTTGGTGTTTTTTTAACATGCTGGTCAAAGGAGAGGGTAGGATCAAACATAACACCAAGACTCATGGCTGTTAAACTCTGAAGAATCACGCAGTTGTCAAGAGTTACTGTTACATGATCGAACTGATGTCTGTGTTGAACAGGGACAATGACCAGCATCTCAGTTTTATCTGAATTTAGAAGCAAGAAATTCTGTGATATCCAGGATTTCACAGTGAACAAGCAGAATTCCAAATTACTAATTTTAATGGTCAACATTTACAGACACGTACAGCCAAGGCAGTGAAAATTTCTTCCACAACTTTGTGGCCACAAGATGAAATATATTCCACATTTCAAATCAGAAAATATTGTCATAATATTATTGTAGGAAGCACAGTGTTCTTTTAGATATGTAAGATTTTAACCAGGTGAGAGCCAGGCCAGTGACACCAAATTAGTTTTCCATTCAATTTCGAAAATGACAGGACCTGAGGGCAAATTCATTCATTCATTCATTTTCTATACCCGCGTATCCCTTTCGGGGTTGCGGGAGGCTGGAGCCTATCCCAGCTAGCAATGGGCGAGAGGCAGGGTACACCCTGAACCGGTCACCAGCCGATCGCAGGGCAACATAGACAGACACACAGACAGACAACCATTCACACTCACACTCACACCTATGGACAATTTAGAGTCACCAATTAACCTAATGAGCATGTTTTTGGTCTGTGGAACCCACGCATGCACGGGAAGAACATGCAAACTTCACACAGAAAGGCCCTGCCCAGGGATCAAACCAGCGACCTCCTTGCTGTGAGGCACGCGGCACTACCTACTGCGCCACCGTGCCGCCCAAGGGCAAATTGAGAAGATTAAAAAAGATCAGCGTTAATTATGTAGGCCGCCAGTTGCTGAGACCTAAGTCTTTCTAATACTTAGAACATATCAAAAGAATGAAAGGTTAGACGCTCTTTGATAATTATTGATTTGATAATTTCGAGACCCTGGATCAAAGTGTGGTTTCTTAAGTAGAAGTTTAACCACAGCAGTCTTAAAGCTAGTGGGAACAGTGCCAGTCATGATGTTATATTAACTTTATTCAGCATTTTAGGTCCAGAGATGGCCAGATGTCTTTAAAAGTTTTAGCTGGACGGGGTCAAGGAAACAGGTAGTTGATTTGAAAGCTAAAACCAGTTTAATCTTTTCGGCTTTTGAATAAATCTAGCTTCAGTGTTAAAAAGAAATCTTGGATTGTGTTTATTGTTCCTGGTTAAGCAGGAGAATTAGGCCACAATGGCAACAGACAGAGCATACTTGTAATTAATCTATACACTTTAATACTATGCGAGGTAGAAAACGTCCAGTTGTGATTCACGCCATTCATGTTCAAGTCTCCTACAGTCCTGCTTAAGAGCACGTGTTTCATCTGTAAACCAGGGTGTAGACCCCTTTGATCATCTAGTTTTGGTAGAAAAGCAGCGGTGCCAACATTACAAGAATGGGCTATGTTGCTTCAATTTTATTTAGAAAGTGGTGTGACAGTTATACAGGCTGTGTAAAAAACTATTTGTTGGCTTTGTGCTATTGTGTTTCAAAGTGAGTCTCTTGCAGATTCACAAGGTGCTCTGTGATACTGCATTCTGGAGCAGGCTAAAAGGCATTATTAGTACCCATGGTCTTAAGTAAGACAATGGGGAAGAAAGTCCACAGTTCTCTTTCTACGGAAAGATTTTACTGCAAAATTCCTTCTCTGTGTTTCCTCAAAAAAGTATTTAATTAAAAATGTAATGATAAAAATAATACTTTTTGGGCTTCAAAGAATATGACTTTGGAAGATAGCACCTTGATTTGACACAACTGCTGCTGGAGCCTCATGTTAGCTTTGTTCGAATTTACAGATGAGGGCTAGATTTTCTCCTCAATCTCTTATATTGAAATAGCATCAGGAGGGAATCTCTTCAGGTAAGGACAGGTGGAATGACTACAGACATCAATAGCTTTCAATGTAGGAGCTGTATAGGCATGTGTGTATTGTCTTCAGACTGACTTACTGAAAATGTGAAGCCATTCTTTAACTTTAGTTGCTAAAAGATTGTCATTCATGAAATACACCACTAGTCTTTGTTTTGAGTTGTTGTTGAGTCGCTGTCCTTTGTCAAACTTTGTTAAACATGCATAGAAACAATTCAATTGTGTTTCAAAACAACCATGAGACAAAAGTACAGGAAATATTGCTGTCCACACACACTCATAAAACATTGGGTCAACAGAAAAAATTAAGGCAACGTTTTGCATTAAACTTATTTGAGTTATGCCAACTGCTGGTAGAATTACACTGATACTGATAAGTATGGTGAATTAGTTTTTCAACCACAATGAAAAGCATTTCTAACTAACTTGAACGTAATAACTGTCAACATGAACACAACTATTTAAGTTGATCCAACACAATCTTTTAAGTATGGTGAATTAGCTTTTCGACCACAATTAAAAAGCATTTCTGACTAACGTTAACTTAATGACTGTCAACATCTACACAAATTTTTAAGTTGACTGCATCAAGTTGTCCGAACAATTTTTTTTCAATGTCTGAAAGCTTTAAATACAGCTGTAGTCTCTCTAGATTTGGTAGTATCCTGCTTTTTCAAATGTTGACCAACATGTTCAAAATACTCTCTTTTGGTGGAGATTGTGCCTATACTGCAGTACTGGCAAGATCTCAGTCTTCAGTTGGGTGTTTTCTTGACAGATGTGATCTGAGGCTACCCCATGTTTTAAAGGAACAAAAACAATCCAGGTGAGGACATGGCAGATGTTGTAGTGACTATCAAAACCTCTCAATTAGCTGCTGAGAGGCTGCTGAAGGAGAGATCTGTCTGACACTCTATGTCCAGGCAAGACAAGAATCCATCCACGTTTTAAGGTTCATTGAAAGGACTAGATGTTGCAATCCCTAGTGTTTGCACTACTTTTAATTTGGGAGTTCTTGACGGATGGCTGCTATAAGGCTTTACCAGCGGGACACATCATCAGTTGTGTACCTCAGCATCATGGCATGTTTCGGCCATTTATCACAATACACCCTCTGCTGAGGCAGGCCTGCCACAGGTTGATCAAGCCTGGGTGTTTGTCCCATGGTTAGTTGTTTGCCTTAGCAGCACAGGTGGTGTCGCTCCTCTTCAGCCACAGCCAATTGCTTGTCCTCTCGGCAGTGTTGGCCAGCTCTTTGACGGCTTGTCTGTGAGTCTGTCCCCTGACTCTGACCTCCCTAAGGAGCTTCGCTGTTGTGCTGGCTACAAAGCCCCTACACCCCACCTCCACTGGGCGCACCCTTATCTTCCAGCCTCTGTCCTCTGCCTCGGCTGCTAGGTTAGAGTAGCGCAGCTTGTTATGCTCATACGGGGAGTTAGACCAGAGGATGAGGTCTGGTCGCAGGATAGTTGTTACAATCTGTGGAGGGAAAATGAGCCTCTGATCTAGGTTGACTCGCATCTGCCAGTCCCTGGCTGCATTCAGTGGGGCCAGATCAGGGTTTGAGGGGCTAATCCTTGGCTTGTCCCCCTCCCGAACAAACGATGGTGGGTGATGGCGCACATCCTGGTTGTTCAAGGGTTGGGTGTTGATGGATACCCTCTTGCACTCGAGTTTATCGGCTAGACACCTGAGGACCTGGTTGTGTCTCCACGTGTATCTGCCTTGAGTGAGGCTGGTCCTACAGCCAACCAGGATGTGCCTAAGTGTTGCAGGGGTTGTACACAGGGGGCAAGATGGGTCCTTTCCAAGCCATAGCTGCAGATTTGTGGGAGAGCTCAGCACATCATACGTTGCTCGGACGATGAAGCTCAGCCTGTTAGATTCCATACCCCAGAGTTCGCTCCATGTGAGTTTTCTCCTCTCGACACCCTCCCACCTCATCCAGCGGCCCTGTTTGGCTTGTGCTACGGCTTTGGAGCATCTGGCTGCTTCCTCCTGTTGGCGCACCTCCTCTACCACCATGGATTGATGTTCAGTTGCAGATGCCTTTTGCCAGAGAGGTGTTACAGCTCCGAGGCCAAAGCTTCCTCTGCCTTGTTGGACGTGGCCCACTACGTCACAATGGAGGAGAGCAGATTTGGCCTGTAGCACAGCTGTGGCTGGGGTCCACTTCTTCCCAGTTGCTAGGGTAGGAGCGGCGCCTCTCACCACAGGGTCCCAGGAGTCAGTGAGGGACATGTCCAGCCTCACCTTGGCACCCTTGAAATCTTCAACCAGACTAGAAATTGTGACAGGGCTCCGTTGCTGTAGAGTCCAATGCTGCTGAGGCATTTGGGGAGTCCGAGCCACTTCCTCACGTGAGAGTTCACTAGCCTTTCCAGACGATTGGCATGGCTAACCGAGACCTCGTACATGGTCAATGGCCACAAGAGTCTGGGTAGCAGCCCAAACTGGTAACACCAGAGCTTCAGTTTCCCCGGTAGTGCAACCACTTCCGCTCTGCCCTGGTGACACACACACGCACACCCACACATACACACACACCCCCACTGGGTGTATGCCTGAGTGACAGGCATGCACCCAAATATATCCCTTGTGCCTACAGCAGAGGTTGCCCACCATGGCCGTGACGTAACCTAAAATTTCTAGTTTCAACAACTCTGCTTTGGTAGAGATCTCAAATGTACAGATTTTGCAAGTCCAATGCATTGTGTTAGTTACATAAAAAAACACACCACAATTTTATTATATATGCCAACTTTACAAAACACTTTACAAAACAATGTATTTGCAATGCATAATAAAGTGGAAGCTAAGTAGCATGCAGCTTATGCAAGCTTACCATAAACTGATTTCTATCAATCAATGGTGGCACAGTGGAACAGTGGTAACACTGTCGCCTCACACCTAGAAGGTCCCGGATTCAATTCCTGGGGCGCTGTGGGCGTGTCCTCCACCATGCCTTCGGTGCCTGCTGCGTGAGGAAAAAGGGGCCTTTCTGTGTGGAGCATGCATGTTCTCCCCGTGTTCACCTGGGGTATCCTCGATTAAAAAAAAAACAAAAAAAAACACTAAAAACATGCAAGAAGATCACCACCTGACCAATGGTGACGAAAAGGAACTCGGTCCCCAGGCGCCGCTGTCGGCTGGCAGCCCACCGCTCCTGGTCTGCTGCGGAGGAAGGACTTGCCGGGATGGGTTAAATGCGGAGAAATTTCACTAAGCATGGCATGTGCAGTTTCCCCTTGTAACTATGCATGTTGTGTAGTGACAATAAAGGGATGTCTTCTTCATCTTCTTTTTCTTCTTCTTATTATTAAGGTCATAGTAAAACAGGAGTAATGTGATTTTAAACACTAAATAAAATAGTGTGTGAAACACTAAAGACCATATTGCTTTAGAACACGCTGCAAAATGTAGCTAACTATTCAACAATTTGAAATACAGATTTAAGCTTCAGAATCAAATTAATCATATATTATCATCTAAACATGTTTGGTGTGGAACATGATGATGATAATTAAAGCTATAACAATGCAGAATGGTGAGAAGACTACATGATACCCTGAACCTTGCACTTAGCCGAAATACATGCTACTGATACTATGCCCCAAATGGAAATTTGCCAAATTAAATGCTTTTCAACAAAAGAGATTGTTTTTCATAGTACGGCACACAATGGATATCTATTGTGATATGTTTGATTAATTAATGGCTGTCTCATCCACTCTTATATGCTCCTTAGTTACATTAATTTAGTTAGTAGTTGTCTTCCTCTTTTGCTAGCTACAGTTAACATTTCAGCAACAAAATGCTGAGTCAATGCAAATAATTTCAAGCAGAAAATTACCCCTTTTCACTCAGCATTAGATTTAGAGAGCCTGCTGGTCTGGCAGACAACGGCACATTTCCGAAAAGCTTGCTAATTGGCACAGAGTGTTTACTTTCAACACAGCTGTTAAACGGCCAGAGTATGTTGTTAATCATGTCACCATCCAAAGGAAAAATACCTGCGTTGTTCGGGTCACAAAGAAAATACGTGCATAGCTGTAATAACACTCACCTTGTTTGAGAAAAACCAGTTTTGTGTTTCCACGCTTTATCTTCAGTCAGCAGAGTAGGTTTGAACCAGGCATGTGAAGCGGGCTGGGAAATTCAAGCGAATGTGTAGACAAAACAAGTCATCGAGCAAATTTAATTAAGTTACCAGAACTTCAATTTAGTTCATTGATGAATCAAATCATTTGAGTTCAGGTTAGTCATGATTGTGAGTTGAGACAACAGTTTTAATGTGTGTGTCATCAGAGCTCGATAAAATAACAATTACAAGCAAAAGGTCTAACAAAAATTCTAGAACTTGATTTTTTATTTCACAACAATGAATATATTTAAATAATGGCTAAAGGTCCTCTGAATTAGTTTGCAGTGTGCAACAGCATGACACAGTAAAAGGAGTTGGAGGTGTTTATCTTGCAGCTCTTCATCTACACCAGCTCAATTTGGCTACTTCACACTTTTCCATTATTCCCTTCAAAAATTCATAAATGATATGCTCTGACTGTGAGGATCCGCTAGATCTGTCTGCTCCAAGTGTTCTCTGTTTCCCTTTTCCCTAGTGTTATGTGTCTGTCTGTCTGTTCCCCTGTCTGTCTTAGCTGGGTGTTTCCCTGCACCCTGCTGGCTCCGCCTCTCCAGCAGCGCACCTGGAGCACATGAGCCTGAATAGGGCTTGAGTATTTAAGGAAGACACTGAGCTAGAGTGATCGCTGGATTATCCTGATCTCTTCCATGAGTTATCCAGAACCATGCCGAGTGAGCGCTCAGTTTTTGCCTAGTTGCGATTTCAGTATATTTGTGGGTTTTGCCTTTGTGCTTTATTTGTTCACAGTGCCTACCAGCCATGCTCAGCTCTCTCCACTCCTTGAGTGTGCTTTTGGTTTTCTTTTCCACTCCTTACGAGTGCACCTTGTGTTTGTTCCTCCTATCCTTATGAGTGTGCCTTTTGTTATTATTATTGTAAGTTTTTATTTTTTTATTTTTTTGTCTTTCACTCTTGTCTCCAGGGGCCCGTTGCACAAAAGTACGATTAAGAAATCCAGGATAAGTGACTAAGTTGAGTTCAACCAATCCAAAACATGAGCGTCCAGGCTTGATCGGTTGCACAAAGACCAAGCCAGGATGAGCAGACATGGATTCATCAAGCCAGGTGAAACCTACCTTTGCTTCCTCAAATAGACCCCGCTATCGATCACACATTCACCGATTCACCATGGCACCTAGAGCGGCGTACTTTTCCCCGTCGGAAGCAGAAATCCTCATGGAGGCTTAAGAGGAGGTGAAGGACTGAATTAAAAAGAAAGGCAACACCGCCACAGTTATAAAACGAGAGAAAGCGTGGGAGAGTATTGCAGACCGCCTGAATGCGTAAGTAGCGAACAAACACACACTCACTGCTCCGCTGAAACCATCACAATTACAACCCAAATAGTTCATTAACATCTCCGAAAACGTAGTTGTACTCTAATT
The DNA here is from genome assembly GCF_051107435.1 of Chaetodon auriga. Taxonomy (NCBI): domain Eukaryota; kingdom Metazoa; phylum Chordata; class Actinopteri; order Chaetodontiformes; family Chaetodontidae; genus Chaetodon; species Chaetodon auriga. The sequence goes on along the minus strand of NC_135080.1, from coordinate 28,185,342 downwards.
ATGAATCACTTGATATTGTAAGTGAAATTGACTGCAGATGTGAGTGAAATTGTGTAAATGTAACTCCATCAGACTGTAGAAGTCCTTGATAATTTCCCTTTGGGATTTAAAGTTGATCTTATCTCATGTATGTTGTTTTATTAGCATATATAAGTGTGTGTGTATATAGATTAAACATGACTGGGACATGGCAGCAAGTCAAGATTAAATACAAGAACATCTTGCAGAATGGTAAGTGCCCTGACTAATACTTAAGAATGCACATTAACCACTTTTTACATCAAAGCTGTGTCAAGAATGTCACTCTATTTATGAAGTTGTGATGAGATTTTGTATTGACAGGTGAATTCTCTGGTGTCTTGCTGGGGGACAGGGGGTATGCCTGCCAGCCTTTTCTCCTGACACTGTACACAGACCCCCAGGAAGCATAGCAGGCCTACAATCATGCCCATGGCAGGACACGGGCCAGGATTGAAATGACCTTTGGCCTCCTGAAGGCACGCTTTCATTGTCTTCATGACTTATGGGTCAGCCCTTTGAGGGCATGTGACATCACTGTGGCCTGTGCTGTCCTCCACAATGTGGCCTGCCTGAGAAAGGAGAGGGCCCTCAGAGTGCCATCATACATGGACTGGGACAATCCTGCCATCTTCCCTGATGACGACAGCGGTCGGCTGGTCAGCGATCAATGTGTTGAATTATTTTAGTTAACATGCATGCTTTAAATTTCAGTTAAATATGTCCTGCATTGGCAGAGACGCATGCTGTAAATTTCATTTAAATATGGCCTGCATTGGCATATGCTTTGATTCTGTGCTTTCTATCTTGTAGAGTCACTGTGTGACTTCAGTTTTGAAAGGAACTGATGCTTTGATTTATCCTCATTCAATAAAGGAACATCATGTTACTCTTATTTATATTTATATTGGCTGTGTATTTTATATCTAGTCTATGGGAAACTGTCTAATGATTGCAACATCTAAAATCATCATTTATCTACAATGATTGGAATTAATGAAATTAATTAAAATTGAGATTAATGATGCTTATGTTTTGTGTTAATGTTTAAATAATGACAGTGGATCTAGTTGAATGTGATAACAATGTGTATTGGGCTGTGGAATAACTATTGGTTTCCGTTTGTGATGACTGCTGACTGAGATAAGGGATGAAATTGAATAGATCCTGGAACTTAGCCTGTTCTGGAGCAGGCTAGCTCCACAGAATAAATCTCCATGGTAACTAATCCCATAACATATCCCACTTTCCACTATCCTGCTTTTGTGCAACCAGATCAAGGATAAGTTGAACCAGGATAACATATCCCGGCTTAATCCCTTATCCTAGTGTGGCGAGGAGGTGATAAAGAGGATAGGTACAACTCCTATTATTACTAAAGAGCTCGACAACGCCACCCTGGGAATTTCACCCAGGGAATTACTCTGGTCAGACACCAGGCACACAGGTTTCGTGGTTACTGAGAGCACGAGACGTGGTTCCAAGGTTAAAATACAATTTATTATTTTCTAAAAAAACAGTACAAAAAAAAACCCCATTCACACAAAGGAAAAGGCAAACCTAATCAGGGCTGAGGCCGAAGGGGATGGGCAAAGGCTAGTGCAGGGGAAGGATCCACCAAAGAAAGGAAAAAAAAAACAGAAACTCAAATCACCAGGCACACGTGGCAGACACTCTCCGTGAAGAAAACCCGCTCCCAGGGACACAGCAAGACAAAACGACGGGGATGCCACCACCAGAGCACCAGCACCGCCACCACCGGCCTACAGCAACTGAAAAGGGAAAAACAAAACAATTAATAAGGTTGCACACCAAAAACGAAACCACAATTTATGGGCAGGTCGCAGACTAAACAATATATCAAATAATGGCTGCCCAATATAACCAAAAGAAAAGGAAAAGAAGAAAAAAAGTAAATAAAGAACACAAAACCAAACTCAGTTACCCCAATTATAAAAAAACAACAACTCAGGATTACCAATCTAAAATTACATAAATGAAATAAAAAAAAAATAAACACCAGCACAGTACTTACAAATAATAATAAAATGAAACGAGCCACACACACGTCCACTCATTCAAAATAAAAGGGGTTCAATCCCCAGTAAAAGATTGAAAAAAAATTATCGCGCCCGGTCCTGGCGTGCGGCCCAGCAATCGTGCAGAGGAAGTGGCGACCAATCCCCTGACGGCCACAGGACGCCGTGACGGCAAGCACCCGCAGCGAGTACACGCCACAAACGTGGTACAACCAAAGCAGCAGCGGCCCGATGAGAGGGTTAAAATAGCACCTGGTTAGCAGCACAAAACACTCACAAGAGAGGGGGGGGCAAAAGGACTCCAGGCAGCCGCCAGATAATCACAGTAAGCACGGGGCAGCAAACCAACAGTCGCCCTGTCGGACACACAACCGCTGACCCGGAAGTGACACCGGTGACGATAGAAGCACAGAGGAAGAGACAGTTGGCGGACTACCGCTTTTATACCGGTGCACCTTAATGCATACCGGAAACTAAGGTAACCAAACTGCTCGTCCTGCTACACTAGTTTTGTGCAAGGGGCCCCAGGTCTGTACATTGAGTCCAGTAGCTTATAAATAGCTTAGAAATTGGGGCCAAGCCTAACACTGACAACACTATACTTGGTGCCAAATAAATTGTGTTCGAACTGCTTCACACCCTGTGTTTTTCCAGTTTTTCCAGTAGGTCTTTAATGTGAAGCAGGAAAAAGGGTTGGGTTTGATAGGGCTGTAGGAGACTGAACAGTACACAGTGAGGCTGCTATCAATGAGAACAAATTAAAGACACATTACTTGCTGCACTTTTTCCTGTGAATCCCTCATATGGGATTTGAATACAGAATGGGAATTCCGTCATTAATAATAAAAACTATATAGTGAGATAATTCCAGACCAAAAATAGCTTGACATTTGAAAATCCTGAGGAGTACAACTTAAACACATCACTAGCTCAGTTTTACTGTATAAAATCCGACACATCTGCCTAATAATGTCTGTATTAGGGCCAAACACAATCCAGTGGGTTGGACTGGTGGATCCCTAAACCAGCAATGTTGGTTTGTGCTTGTCAGCCATAACTATTCCATACCTTCCATTTGAAGAGATATAGTCCAGTCCACTGAATATTTCATCGGTCCTTTCTTACCATGACATTCCCCATCCCTGGAGCACAGAGAAGGGGGCTGTACTGTATGGTAACTAACTGATGAATTCATCATCATTGGTTGAAGAAATACAAGAATACATAGCATTAAAGAATTGCAGAACAGAGTGTCAATAGTTATCACCAAATATGGTTTTAGTTTTTGTGTTTAAAATTGCTGCATTGAACATGACTGTGCTGTCAGGTGTACAGAGCACACTGGAGACACTGTCATGGCTGACACGCACACACACACACTCACACTGCCTTCTGCAGTCAGAGTCTGGAAATAAAGCCAGTGAAAGCTCTTGCACAATCACTGTACTGCATACATATTTATTTCAGGTAATGTCCTGTTTGATTGATTCACTGTACTGTAATAAATTGGCAGCATTTCACAATAATTAACAGTATTATTTTACAGTAACTTGTTGTAATTAAGTTCCCCTGTAATATCCCAATGAATACCTGTAAAAACTACAGTATCCTTGGATTTTACAGTATTAAACTGTTATTTTTTCCACATCCTGGAGCTGGTGGTGGTTCGCTGAACATCACATATGTTAAACCAATCTTCTTAAGATAATTGAATTCTAATTTCTTTTCATCCATCTGTCCCTGATATACAGTGTGGAAGTTCCCTGTTGTTTACCAGTCCTCTATACAGTGTATATATCATTCTCCCTGTGTTGTTCTTATAAGCTTTAGTCATTGTTGTAATCACTTCATTCAGCTCATGTGGAAGCTCTGGTTTTATTTCCTTGTCAAAATAGTCTCGTACTTGTAGGCATCTAAAGTGGTCAGAATCGTCCAAGCTGAATTCTCTTTTCAGTTCTTGAAAATTTTTAATTCTACCCCTCTCCATTATTGTGCTTATGGCTGTAATGCCATCGATACTCCATTGTTGAAACTAGTTATCCAATGTCCCTGGTTTAAATTTAGGATTATGAGCCAACTAGCTCAAAATTTTAATTTCCCCCTCCAGATTGTAATTCCTGACCCCTTTGAACCAGATTTCCAGAGTGAATTTTGTGATGGGGTCAAGCATTTTCTCACACATCTTAAACAGGGCCCTGTTTGCAATCATACTTTGAACATGAATTCCTTCTGTTTTAAATTTGATATCCTTCCATCTAGCAGTAAAATCAGGATCACACCAATACACTAAGTGCCGGAGCTGAGCAGTGTAATAATATTCTAAAGGGTTTGGTAGAGCTAGTCCGCCCTTTTCCTTGGGAATCTGGAGAGTTGTGAACTTAATTCTTGGCTTCTTTCCCCCCCCATATCAAACAAGAGATTTTCTTGTCCCAATCCTTAAACTGTGATTTGGGAATTTCTATTCTCAATGATTGAGAATTCTTGACAACACATTCATCTTAACCCTAGAACACTAACGTTAAAATAGTAACACCATCACTAACGCCGGGTGTATTTTACCCGATATAATATCCCGAATAAAATACAGTTTTCATCAATTTATGTAAAAGTACAACACTGTATGCCAAATTGTAGTACTCTTCTTTAATTTCCCAATATACAATTTCACATAAAATTAAAAAAAGGTACCATGGGGGACCCTTTAAAAAGGCAGCAACACAATGAAAATCACATGACAAGAATTGTGTGGGTGAAAATCACCCGACGTTAGTGTTCTAGGGTTAATGATTTCTATTCTGGTAGTTAAGTCTAATGTGAGTGCAGACCATCTTTCCATATACTTTTGAATCTTCCAATTTAGACCCTTGTAATTAGATTCGTACAATTTTGTTAGATTTCTGGTCATCGATACTCCTAAGTATTTTATTGATTTTGCGTGCCACTTAAATTTATGTGCTTGTAGAATAGTTTGGGTTGGGGTATAATTTATAGATAGTACCTGTGTTTTTGTCACATCAAGTTTATAGCCTGACAAGTGGTGAAATGAATCCAATCTTTTCATAAGCTTAGGGAGACAGACATTTGGTTGTTTCAGACTGATCAAAACGTTGTCTGCAAAGAGTCCAATCTCATGCTCTATATCTTTCATCAATATCCCTTCTATGTCCACATCCTCTCGTATTGCTTGAACCAGGGGTTCGCTAAAAATTGTAAAAAGGGTCTGTGATAGACAGCACCCCTGTCTGGTGGATCTTTCAAGCTTAAACCAGTTTGTGAGATTGCCATTTACTTTTATTCTAGCCCTTGGTTCTTGCTAAAGTGTTTTAATTATGTTTACTGAGTCTGTATTAAAGCCAAATTTTTCTAAACAAAGATACAAGTACTTCCAACGACACTGTCAAAAGCTTTTTCAGCGTCCAAGCTAAGCAACGTGCACTTTCTCCCTGTACTTCCTCTATCATACGTAATGCCCTTCTTATACTGTCAAGCGTTTGGTGTCCCTTGATAAAGCCTGATTGGTCCTCGTTTATTAAGTCTGGCATAAAGGTCTCAAGTCTCTTAGCTAGGATAGTTGTATATATTTTATAATCACAGTTTAAAATTGATATTGGTCTATAATTTTCGCAAAATTCTTTGTCTTTTCCTTCTTTGGGGATTACAGTTATTATTCCTTCTTTCCATGATGGGGGGGATCTTGCCTTTTTTTTAAAATTTCATTAAATGATGTTAGTAATATCAGACTTAATTCTTTCTTAAACATTTTATACCACTCAGCCGGGAAGCCATCGCTTCCTGGAGTTTTATTCGATTTTAGCCTACTAATTGCTTTTTCCAACTCCTCAGCTGTGATATTTGAGTTCAAACAGTCATTTTGCTTATCTCCCATTGTTGGTAGATCTAGTGAATTTAGGAAGTTTCTTATTGATTCTTCATCTGCTGGAGCCGACTGTGCGTACAATTTTTTGTAGTAATTTTCGAATATTTTTCTATATTGTCTGGTTCAAATTCTAGAGTTTTGGTCATGGGATCTCTAATTTTGTGCATTGTATTCAAGAGTTGTTGCTTTCTTATTCGTCTAGCTAGTATTTTTGTTGCTTTGGCACCCAATTCGAAGAATGTTTGTTTGAGGAATCTAATTTTTCTTTCTACTTCATTTCCTAGAATCTCATTTACTTTTGTCTTCACCTCTTAAATTAGTTGGAGTATGCCTAAGTTATTTGTAACCCACATGATAAATTGGACATATGCAAATGAGGTTGAAAAACAAAAGGAAAGTTAAATAATAAATTATTATGTCTCAGTACACATTCTCCAAAAAAGAGTAAGACAATTGTTTCTATTTTATACTTTTATTTTGTAAATTCCTGTGCTGAATACTCTATCTGGATAGTTCATCCAATAGAAATTAAGGGGACAATGTCATTTCCACCCAGAAAGCAGCCCACAGCAGGTAGTTCCGCCCACCTATTCTGTGTTAGCATGTTTGTCGTGAGATGTGTACATGCGGAGATAGAGAGCGCGATGTTGGAGCTGTGGTGATAAAAAGTAAAGTAAATAGAAAAGAGACAAATGAAAACCAGGAGATAACATTAAGACAGACTCTACTGAAGATAATTTAACTGTGGCCGCTAGTTAAAGTGATTCCACGTGAGTGTATTCAACGCGGTAGCTGCGGCTAATTTGTTAGCTCCCTATGGTTAGCGCTAGCTTGCTGTGCTAAACTATTAGCTCTCGTCCGCCCACGTTGGCTGAATACGGAGATTTCCAGAGGTTTTCATCCCTTACTGGTTCGAAAAGCAAGATAAATAATACTCACTTCATGAACAGTGTATTTTATTGTAATTTAGTAGACAATTAAAGCTAATTATCTGGTGTGATTGACCTGTAAAAAGAAAGCATTGCTGTATGTTTGTTTAGAAATCCCCTGTGGCTTACTGGGTGCTGCCATATTTTATGCTGTGCCTGACCCACTCAGAGATCGGTGAGCATGATTTTTGCTTTTCACTGAGGAATTTCATTCTAATTTGCACTTTACTGGGTTATTGATTGTGCTGTTCTGCAATATTTTATATGTGATTTTTCAAATGTAAGGTTTGTTTACCAAGTTATTGAGTGGATTTAAGTCATTTTATTTTGCACTTGTAAAGAGTTGTTGATAGCAGCTAAAATTGTTACATCCACAGTTTGCACTGTTAAAGGGCATGTATATTATAAAAAAAAGTGCAGTATTGCATATTACATAATTTAAAGTTGATCCCAGTACAAGTTTCACGATTTAAGAATTGATGTTAATTATGATTATGATAAAGTCAGCACAAGTAGAAAAAATTATAACATTTCATGATGTAATTATTTTTAAAATGGACATTAAATATTAGATAACTCATGATTTTCTTCTGACCATGTCTGTTGACAGGTCAGGTTTTGTTTTTTGTCGTTGTGTGTGTCGGATTGTTTCCTCGTGTGGATCCATCCAGTAAGATAGATGGCGAACCTTCCCACCTGGATCTAGAGAGGGACCAAAGATACCCTGTGATCACTGGATAGGTTCTATTGCACTCTACAGTGTGGTAGGCCCAGTATCAGCAAACAGCCTCACACTCAGCCCTCTATGCAATTCCCCTCTTTCTCCAACCACCCCTGCACATACTTATCCATCTCCTCCTGAACTCTGAATCCCTCATACTTACCTTTTTGACATCCCAGGAACTGTGGACTCAGACTTAACCCCGCCCCCTTTTTTTTTCTTCTTCTTCTTTTTTCTTGGGCTGAAATTGATAGACATACCTCCTCAGTCTCAGGAACGGTATGGTGGTGATGGACGTGAGGGTCTTCCTCCTTAAGTGAAGTGGTGTTTGTTATGAAACCTGGTATCTTTTGTTTATTATGAACTGTGAATCTGATAAGAGTGAGTTGAATCTGAGGTTGACACACAATATTCAGGTTACAAGGGTGCACCCAAGATAGAGATATTGGCCAGTTTGATACTTCCAAAAGTTTTCTTTGTTGTTGTTATTGTGTAATAACAACTTGTGTTGTACACTGTTCTCTACTAAAAGCCGACATAAATTTAAGCTTATTCTCTGGTCTCTGAGTCTCATGGAACACTCCACTGGGCTCCTGTAGTTGAACCTTTTGGTCCATCTATTATTAAGTAAGTGAGTATTACTCATCAACCCCTGTCAGGTGTTACTTAAATGCTACACATTCAAGTTTTTGTGTTGTTGTTCTAAGCTTTTAAGTTCGCTTTCTTCTTTTGATAAAGTTCTTGTTTAGCTTTCTTGAGGTATGCTGTTCGTGATATAAGTTTTCCCAGCATCACTGCTTTCATAGCATCCCAGATAATGGTGTGATCTACTTCCCCATTATCATTCTCTTTTCTGTATAAAATTAATTCCTTTTTGATCTCTTAAACAAATCCAGGGTCATTTAGTGTACCGACATTCAATCACCATGCTGTGTTTTTTTTTCTAATGTTCAAGTTTAGTGTTAAGTGGAGGATGCTATGATCTGACAGATCTGCAACCCCTATCTTACACTTGTCTACCCTAAATCTACTACATTGATGAAGAAGTAGTCTATTCTTGTATATACTGCGTGTGGGGCTGAATAAAAAGTATAGTCCTTCTCAAGTGGGTGTAATTCCCCCCATATATCCATAATTCCCAAATCCGACAGTACCATATTTATATAGCAAGTCAATTGTTTTTTACTGCTTTTTTTGTGCTAGTAGTGTCCATAGTCTGATTAAGGGTAGTGTTAAAATCGCCTCCACATATCAATATCCCTTCTGTTTCCTGAGCAATAACTTCAAATAAGTTCTTAAAAAAACCTTTAGCACAGTCCCGAGATGCATAGACATTGAGAAGTGTTGCAAGTTGATTTTCAATTTTCCCCTTTACCAAAATGTATCGTCCTTCTTTATCTTTTATTTCCTTTAGGGTTTCAAATTTTGTTGTATTTGAAGTTAAGATTGCTACTCCCCTCTCACGTCCCTCTTTATGTGTACTATAGTAAGTATTTTTAAATCCCAGCTTTTTTAATTTTTTGTGCTCTAGAACTGATAGATGTGTTTCTTGTAGATAATTCACCTGTGACTTTTCCCTTTTTAGCTTTGCAGTGACTTTCCCCCTTTTCATTGGATTGTTCAACCCATTTACATTCAAAGACACCACTTTGAGTTGGTTATTTTGCATTTTGTCCTCTCTTAAAAGCTTCATCTTCCCTCTCACTGACACTTGACACATAAGAAACATTATGAACTAAAAAACCAGAACAGTCCTTCTGATAGCAATTGGCTACTCTCCTTAAGCCCATGTCCCTGTTGGAAGGGGAGGGGAAAATCCTCCTGAAAAAGTGGGGCCCCTCTCGAGAGGTGGGTGGAGACACCAGTAGGTGTCTCCCTTGCCTTCTAGTGCAGTCCAACATAGTAACTGTAGAACATCTCCACCACTCTCTGTATAAAATTAAAACTAGCCTTTGCGACACTGGGAGGAGAGCCGTGTCCTTGACTCTAGGCTGTGTACTTACAACAGAAAATGAAACACAACAAAATATGTATAAACAATGTATTATGCTACACCGAACCTTATTATTGTAGTTTCACGACTATTTTAGGATACTGACTCACTCACAACTCCCGTGTCTCCAGTATTTTCTGTGTCCTCGGGTCTCTGAAACTCCAGCAACCTTCCTCTTACATGTTACGCTAACACACTTTGTGAACCTGGCTCTCCACTGCGCTTCCACTGCCAAGCTCACCGTATCCAATCCTCCAATGTGCATTCCTGCTCAGCCTCCTTCATCCGGATCTCCATTCCCCTTTTCCTCAACTCTTTTGCTGCCTCACGCGGGCTGTCATATATCCAGGGTCCTTCAGTCCAGTGGATTCGGATCCTGTGTTAAAGGCGTCTGAAACCTGATACCTGTGTCCTTCAGAGTCTTTTTGATTTTGGTGTAGGCTTTGCGTTTCTGTACCACCTCCGTCGGATAATCGTGGTCGAAGAATAGGGGTACGTTATTTAGTTTAATCCGTTTCTGCCAGGCCTGTTTCAAAATCATCTCTTTAGTGTCAAATGGAAGAAAGTTAACAATTATGGATTGTGGCGTCTCTCTGGGTCCAGGTCTTCTCGCAGTTGCTCTGTGTGCCCGTTGAATCAGTAGACTGGTCCCCTCTGGAAGAGCCAGCTTCCTCTGTAGTAGCTCCTCCACAAATCGGGGGACCGACCCTCCTTCCGTTCCCTCTGGATGTCCGAATATTCTCACATTATTTCTCCGGGACCCTCCCTCCAAGTCCAAATCATTGTCGTTTGCTTGTAGTTTCTTGTTGACATCTTCCTTGAAATTGGCGAATTGTTGTCTAAAGTTGGTGTTGAGTTCTTCTTTGAAAGCCACTAAGTCGTTTTTCATGTCCTTTTTAAGTTCACATATTTCTTTAGTGATACCTGCAAAGCATTCATGTAGTGATGGTGTCTCTTCCTGGGCTCTGGCCGCTCTGCCAATTTCTCTGTCCTCAGAGTTTGTTTCCATAGCAAGTTTAGGCTCTCTCTTCTGTGTTTTTGGATTCTTTCGGCTACTTTGTCGTCTACCCCCTCTCATTCCTCGTTTGGATCTGTAGTGGATTTGATTTGTCGTTAGTTAGGGGTGTTATTTTTCTTCGTCTGGTGGGAGCTTCAGAAATCTCATTCTGATGCATCAACAAGCGAGAGGTGCTTTACATTGACCATTTATGGTCGATTGTGGGCTTGTAGAGCAGGGTGTGAACTACAGGGGAACCGGTGGAGCTTGGCTCCTCATAATGAAACATTAGCTCCCCTGCATTTCTATCTTAGTGTATCGTCATCGTCATTGATTATGCGTTTAATTAGGCTGTTATTGATGCATGATTCATGCATGAGGTTGAGTCACAGTAATAAAGATACCGGCGTGCTTACTATTTTTGCAATCACCATCGAAGCATGGTGGCGCAATATCAAATTTCACTCATGTTAACACCCCCTAAGCCCAAGTGCTGGGATGGCTATATCCATACTCTTTTTCATCTGATTAGAAAGGTGCGTATGACCTTTTCATATTACACTGTGACCATTGAAATTCTGATCAACATGTCCCCTTGTTTATGGGATTCTAATCAACTCCTGACTCTTATATGTAATTTGTAAGATCACCAACAGTAGCCTAAGGCAGATTAAGTGGGTGCAATGTATTTTGCGAGGATGACACTATTTACAGCACTGTTAATTAAGACATATTGCAGTATTTATTACTATTATTTCAGCAATGACAATGATATGATAATATGTTGATGATAATACTTCTCAACTCTGTGTAGTAAACGAGACTCTACATTTTCACAGTGAAACAGAATAATTCTATACTCTTATTTAGTAGTTAGTGCGCCGCTCTGTATAGTAAACATCTTATCAGTCTTAAGCAGAATAAACACCACTCAGTACATTCTCTCAGTGAAATTGAGAAAAACAATATTCAGTACTCTTAATCAGTAATTAGTGCTCAGCTCTGTACTGTAAAGCTGCAGTAGGTAACTTGTTTAAAAGTATTTTTTTTTTTGTCATATTTGCTAAAACTGGCCCTATGCCTAGACAGCAGTACATGAAACATGTAATCTGTGAAAAAAAAAAATGCTCATTTGGTCCCACCAACTGCTCCTACCGCGATTTGCAAGAATCCACCCATGCCGACACAAAACAACCAATCAGAGCCAGAGGAACGTCTGAGGGAGTGTGTGACATATCTCAATCACTACTCACACACGCTGTGAACCGTCCCCTCCTTCTGTTCATGCTGCCCGCTGCCTCTCAGTCAGACAACTCAGTGAGCGGCATCAGGAGGCTAGTGAAAGCTATGGCAGAGCAACAGCCACCCGCAAAGGAGAAACTGCTCATACCGCTGCTGCCAATACGGCTAAAACAACAAATAAACATAAAGCTAATATGGTGATAGTTACAGTAACACTCCGCAGTGCGTACGGTATGTTAGTGACTGTGATGTAAAGGCTAACGTTACTGGTTGTCATGGCAGCCGTGCAGACAGCGTCTGGAGAGTTTTTGCTAGTTGAGATGAAATGAATTACCAGAGATGACTTTAGACAGAAAATCAGACCATGTGTTGGATGTGACCCTTACATTATGAAGAAGATGGAAGATTTGCTATTGAGGTAGTAGATATAACCAACTACTTGGTCACTCAGACTTTGTTCTACCCTAGAAACCAAATGAAAACATATAAAAGTATGGAGGCATACAACTTCTTTGTTAGCAGTTTGGTCCATGACCTCGATACCAAGTTTCTCCAGGATGACTGTCTTTTTGTTTTTGCAAGGGTGAGTAGCTTTTATATTGTCCTGTGGATTAACCTAGCAACAGACACTGATCGTGATCATTAGCCAAGCTAGCTTTTTGGCTAGCTTGGCTTAGGGTTAATGTAACTAACTGAATAGATACCTAAGTTCGATAGCATTTATTAGATAACAAGAACAGATCTTACAACAGACTTTACCCACAACTTGGGTTTTATCCTGTTGTTACTATCTGTCAACATCACCTTAGCTGCTCATAGGACTGTACTGTAATATAGCCAGTAACATTAAGGCTAACTAATCTCTCCTCATGAGTGCCAGTGATTAGTAGGGTATGTCCAGGTTATAGTTCACGTTTTGGAGTCTTAGAGACAATGGGAGTTGCAGAGCAGTCCACTGTTTTTGGAGGATAGAACATAGGTGGGAAAACAAAACAAAACAAAACAAAACAAAACAAAACAAAAAAAACCTTAAGTGGATTTTAAGGATATTTAAATATTGCAAAGTATGTTTCCAGTACTTTTATATAAATGTGCACTTCATATAGGTTGAAGGCTACATTAAAGCTAAATACTTCTAATAAATATACTACAGTAAAAATAAATTTTTAGTAAAATTAAAGTCAATTAAGTTTTTTTTTTTTTTTTTTTTTTACAGATAATTGCTGTCAAGTACTTTTCTAGTATATTTTCACTGTGTTAAAAACTGTTAGTGTAATTGTGCACTTGAAAGTATATTAATTTTATGCTGTCATGACATACTCAAATGTATATTTTTACTCACTAATCTGTATATATCTATACGCCATTCAGTGTACCACATACAGATACATAAAAGCATGCACATACATGGCCTAGCTCATACATAAACTTATTTTATTATCTGTTATTTATTTTTATTTGTCAGAACAGGCAATGCTATTAACTGTCACATTTTTTCAAGTACCCTTAAAGTACATTGAAAATGCTCAAGAAGTATGTAAACTAGGATTCCAATGTTGATGTATTTGTAATCTAGTAATGTTAGATTTTATGTACACTGAAAGTACAGCTTACATTATAAATGTATTTCAGTTGCACTTTTGAAGATGAGCAGGAGCGAATATAAAATAATTCTTATATTTGCAGTATATTAAATATACTTAAAATAGTCCCATTTTAGTATACTTAATATGACTTAAGACCAACTTAAATACAGTTCAAGTGTAATAAGTCCAAAATGAATAGTTCCAATTTAACACACTTTAAATACACTACACAATACTAGTAGTATACGAATAAAACTGGATGCAAGTACACTTCAATATGCTCGGTATACTAATATTTAGTATATTTTCATGTATTATATCACTGCCAGGCTTCATATGGTGATTCAATTCAAATCAGTTCAATTCAACTTTATTTGTATAGTGCCAAATCACAACAAAAGTTGTCTCAGGACACTTTCCATATAGAGCTGGTACAGGCTGAGCTCTTTTATCTACAGAAACCCCACAATCCCTCATGAGCAAGCACTTGGCGACAGTGGTGAGGAAAAACTTCCTTTTAACAGGCTCTGGGTGGGTGGCCATCTGCCTCGACCGGTTGGGTGAGAGAGGGAGAGCAAGAGAGAGAGAGAGAGACGGACAGAAATGCAGTCAGAGAGAGAGACAGACAGACAGAGAGAGACAGACAGACAGAGAGAGACAGACAGACAGAAATGTAATCACAGTAACAATGACAGTGGATGTAATAACGGTAGTAGCAGTTGCAGCGGATGTCAGGCAGGGCCATGGTAGGAGACGCAGCTTTAATCCACAATCCAGATTCAGCCACTATCCAGGGGAACCTGCGAGACGACAAAGCAGAGACTCCGGGGAAGAAGCTAAGTTAGTAACACACCATGGTAGGTCATCAAAGCGTGCAGATGGAGAGGGAGAGGACAGAGGAGCTCGGTGTATCTTTGAAGGTCCCCCGACAGTCTGATGCTGTAGCAGCATAACTTGGGGCTGAATCAGGGCAAGCATGAGCCATCCTTATCTATATGCTTTATCAAAAAGGAAAGTTTTAAGCCTACTCTTAAATGTAGAGACAGTGTTTGCCTCCCAGACAAAGACTGGAAGATGGTTCCACAGAAAAGGAGCTTGATAGCTACATGGTCTGGCTCCTGTTCTGCTTTTTGAAGCTTTAGGAGCCATTAGTAAGTCTGCATTCTGGCAACGTAGTGTTCTAGTGGGGTAATAATGTACTATGAGCTCTTTAAGATAAGATGGTGCCTGACCATTTACGGCTTTGTAAGTGAGGAAGAGGATTTTAAATTCTATTCTAAACTTTACAGGGAGCCAGTGCAGCGTGGCTAATATCAGAGTAATATGATCTCTCTCCCCTATTTTTAACAGAAGAACTGCTGCAGCATTCTGGAGCAACTGGAGAATATTCAGCAACGAATTTGGGCAGCCTGATAGTAAGGAATTGCAATAATCCAACCTGAAAGTTACGAATGCATGGACGAGTTTTTCTGCATCATTTTGAGACAGGATGTGCCTGATTTTTGCAATGTTACATAGGTGAAAAAAGGCGGTCCTTGAAATTTGTTTTACATGGGAGTGAAGGGACATGTTCTGATCAAAGATAACTCCCAGATTCTTTACAGTGGTGCTGGAGGCCAGTGTAATGCCATCCATAATTGTTATGTCATCAGAAAGTGAGTTTCTAAGGTGTTTAGGGCCTAGTACTATAACTTCAGTTTGTCCGAGTTTAGTATTAGAAAATTGCAGGTCATCCAGGTCTTCATGTCCTGAAGACACACTGAATGGTTTCTTCTGGCTTAGTTGATAAATATAGCTGGGTATCATCTGCATAGCAATGAAAATTTATTGAGTGCTTCCTGATAATGTTCCCTAAAGGAAGCATACATAAGGTCAATAGAATTGTTCCAAGCACTGACTTTAGCGAGCACAGAATTGTCGTCATTAACATGTACAAACTGAGAGTGAACTGAAACGTAGCGTAGTTCCCTTAATGCCAGTGAAGTGTTCTAGTCTCTGCAATAGGATACCATGGTTAGTGGTGTTGAATGCAGCACTAAGATCTAATAAGACTAGTAGAGAGACAAGTCCTTTATGTGATGCAATTAGAAGGTCATTTGTAACTTTAACCAGTGCTGTCTCTGGGCTATGATGCGCTCTAAATCCTGAATGGAAATCCTCAAACAAACTATTGTTGTGTAGAAAGTCACACAGCTGATTAGCAACTGCTTTCTCAAGAATTTTTGAGAGAAAGGGAAGGTTGGATATTGGTCTACAGTTGGCTAAAACCCCTGGATCAAGAGTTTGCTTTTTAAGTAGAGGTTTTATTACAGCTACTTTGAAGGACTGTGGTACATAGCATGTTGATAAAGACAGATTGATCATGTCTAATAAGGAAGAGTCAGTTAAAGGTAAAACTTCTTTAAGCAGCTTAGTTGGGATGAGGTCTAGAACACAGGTTGATGATTTTGATTATGAAATTATTGAGATTAGTTGGTGAAGTTCGACAGGTGAAAAACAGTCTAAAACTGCGACAGGTGTAATAACAGTTTCTACCGTTTCTGTGTCTGAAGACAAAACAGGACCGGTTTACGGCAGAAGCTGATGTATTCTGTCTCTAACAGTAAGAATTTTATCATTAAAGAGGCTCATGAAGTCATTACTGTTCAGAGCTAAAAGAATATATGGTTCAACAGAATTATGACTCTCTGTCAGCCTGGCTACAGTGCTGAAGAGAAACCTGAGATTGTTCTTATTTTCCTCTATTCGCGCAGAGTAACAGGCTGCCCTAGCACTGCGGAGGGCATTCCTGTATATTTTAAAACTGTCTTGCCAAGCGAACCAAAATTCTTCCAAATTGGTCGAACGCCATTTCCTTTCTATTTTTCATGAAGTTTGCCTTAATTTGTGGGTCTGAGGGGTATACCCTAGAGCTAACCGCCTCTGTTTTATTATCTTCTTTTTTTAGGGGGGCAACAGAGTCAAGTGTCATACGCAATGAACCTGTAGCACTATCAACTAGGTAGTTAATTTTGGGAGGGACTGAAGTTAGCATAGGAGTCCTCTGTTGTATTGAGACATGGCATTGAATTAAATGCTGATGGGATCATGTCCTTAAATTTAGCTACAGCACAGGTAGTATATATTCAAAAGCTATTAAATGATGGTCCAATAAAAGAGGATCCTATGAGGAGACTATTAAGTCT
Source organism: Chaetodon auriga (assembly GCF_051107435.1). NCBI lineage: Eukaryota > Metazoa > Chordata > Actinopteri > Chaetodontiformes > Chaetodontidae > Chaetodon > Chaetodon auriga. The sequence continues at coordinate 28,168,755 of NC_135080.1, read as the reverse complement.
TCAGTTTCAATGCCATATGTCAGAACAAGGTCGAGGGTGTGGTTAAAACAGTTAGTAGGTTCATTTACATTCTGACGGAAGCCAACTGAGTCTAATACTGAGATAAACGCAGTGCTAAGACCGTCATTATCAACGTCAACATGTACTTTGAAGTCACCTACAATAATTTATGAGTTTTAAGGACTAAACCTGTTAAAAACTCAGAGAACTCAGATATAAATTCGGAATAAGGACCAGGAGAGCGGTACACTATAACAAATAAAACTGGCTGTGCTGTTTTCTATTTTTCACATGAAAGAGTAAGATCAAGGCTTTCAAATGAGTTGTAGTTGAGTTTAGGTTTAGGGTTGATTAAAAGGCTTGAGTCAAAAATGGCTGCAACTCTACCTCCTCAACCGCTGCCTCGAGAAATGTGAGTATTAAAATGACTCAGAGGAGTAGCTTCATTTAAGCTCTCTTCATGACACAGCCAGGTTTTAGTCAGACAAAATAAATCAATATTATGGTCTGATTTTAATTCATTTACTAAAACAGCTTTAGAGGACAGAGACTTGATGTTGAGGAGTCCACATTTAAGTCTCCTATCTTGTACTATTGTAGTGGTTGTTTCAATTTTTATTAGATTTTTATGTTTAACTCCTCTGTACTATTGGTTTACTTAGTTTACGTGGTCAGGGGGCAGACACAGTCTCTATGGAGTGTTGGGTGGTAACTGCTTTAATGGATGCACAGAGAAGTGTGTAGGACTGCAGCTGTGCCTCCTGGTCTCAACTCTGAGTTGTCAGGGGTTAGGTTCATAAATAAAATCGGTCAAATTTCTAGAGACGAGAGCTGCTCCGTCCAAAGTGGGATGGATGCCGTCCCTCCTAATCAGACCAGGTCTTCCCCAGAAAGTCTGCCAATTATCAATGGAGCCCACACCGTTTGCTGGGCACCACCTCGACAGCCAGCGATTGAATGATGTTATGCAGGTAAACATGTCATCACTGGTCAGATTTGGGAGGGTCCAGAGAAAACTATGGAGTCCAACATCGTCTTTGCATATGTACACACATTAATTTTAGTGACCTCCGATTGGCGTAACCGGGTGTCATTACTGCCAATGTGAATAACAATTTTACTGGGTTTACGCTTATCCTTAGCCAGCAGTTTCAAATTTGATTTGACGTCGCCCGCTCTGGCTCCCAGCAGGTGTTTGACTATGGTCGCGGGTGTCGCTAACTTCACGTTTCTCAAAATGGAGCTGCCAATAATCAGAGTTGGTTTTTCAGTGGGTGTGTCGCTGAGTGGGGAGAACCTGTTAGAAATGAAGTGGTTGGTAGTGACCCGTGGGCTTCAGCTTGGGACTATTCTTCCTTCGAACAGTCACCCAGCCTCCCTGGTTTCCTGGCTGCTCAGGAGCTGTCGAGGGACAGCTAGCCAAAGCTGCACTTGGTCGGTCCGCACCGGCTATGGGGGCATGGCTAACTACTGCAAGTGGTTTGGTTTCCATGGTGCAAAGCTGCGCTTCCAATTCACTCAGCCTCGCCTCCAACTCAAGATTCAAGATTCAAGATTGCTTTTATTGTCATTGAGCATGGCCATGTCAATGAAATTTGCATTGCAACCCCCGTGTGAAAAAGAAAAGATAATAAAATAAGATAAAATAAAATAAGATGAACTCACATCTAGATAAAATAAACTCACAGATAACATAAATTCACAAATAAGATAAACTCAAAGGACATAAAAAGTCAGCATTTGAAACGTATATATACAATATACATAAAATGCAATGGTACTGTGTGTATACTTAAATGTTAAGTACACAGAAGGTGCAAATGTGCAAAAGAAGTGTTCTCACAGTCTCTCCCTCCAATAGGTGGGAGTGACTGTGTGTGGCTATGTGGGGGGGAATGTGTGTTTGGCAGTAGGGGGGGGGGTGAGGCGGCGGGGGAAGGGGTGTGTGTGTGTGTAGATGTGCGTGTGTGACTGCGGGGGGGGGGTGAGCGTGTGGGTGTTGCTGCGGGGTGGTGAGGTGTGTGTGAGGTGCTGCAGGGGGTGATAGCCCTGACAGCTCTGGGGAAGAAGCTGTCCCTCAGTCTGTTGGTGGTTGTTCGTATGTTCCTGTACCACTTTCCTGATGGAAGCGGTACAAACAGTCTGTGGCCCGGGTGGCTGGGGTCCGTGGCGATGGATCTTGCCCTCTTCTTGACCCGGCCTGCATATATAGAGTCCAGGTCAGGAAGGGGGCAGCCCACGATGCCTTGTGCAGTTTTTACCACCCGTGCCAGTTGTTTCCTCTCCTGTGCCGTGCAGCTGCCATACCACACTGTCACACTGAGGCAGAGGATACTCTCGATTGTGGCCCTGTAAAAGTTCACGAGCAGCCGAGAGGAAAGTCCAGCCCGTTTCAGTTTCCTGAGGAAGAAAAGCCTTTGTTGTGCCTTCTTCACCAGGCGGGAGGTGTTCGTAGACCAGGAGAGGTCAGATGTGATGTGGAGGCCCAGGAACTTGATGTTGTCCACACGCTCCACCACTTCTCCGTCCATGAAGAGGGGGGCGTGATCCGTCTTCCTGGACCTCCAAAAGTCGACAATGACCTCCTTGGTCTTTCCTGTGTTCAGAACCAGGTTGTTGGCTGAACACCACTGGGTGAGCTGGTGAATCTCCTCTCTGTAGTGGGTCTCGTTGTTGTCTGAGATGAGACCCACTACTGTAGTGTCGTCCGCGAACTTCACGACTGTGTTCGTGGGGTGGATGGCAGCACAGTCATGTGTGAACAGGGTGAAGAGGGCTGGGCTGAGCACACAACCCTGTGGCATGCCCGTGCTGAGGACCAGAGGGGATGATGTTGTGTTCCCTATTCTCACCACCTGAGGCCTGTTGGTGAGAAAGTCTCTAATCCAGTGGCACAGTGACGCAGGCAGACCCACCGCGTGTAGCTTCAGCGCCAGCTTGTCTGGGATGACGGTGTTAAAAGCTGAGCTGAAGTCAACAAATAGCATCCTGACATAGGTGTTGGGCTGCTGCAGATGGGTCAGGGCTGTGTGCAGGGTGATGGAGACAGCATCCTCTGTAGACCGATTCCCTCTGTACACTGTAAACCCAAATGTTCAAAGTACTTAAATAAATTAAGTTATGCATACTCAAAGTTTTTAAAAAAGTTCTAATAACTTAATTATGTCAAGTTCATTTAACATGTTGTTCCATTTTGAGTAATTTGAACTAATATGTTTTGATTAAATTGAACTATGGCTATATTAAGTAAGATTAACTTAAAAACATAGTTTACATACAACTTAAGACACTGTAAATCTGAATGCTCAAAATAATTAATTGGTATAAGTCTTGTTAACTTAAAATTTTCTTAAAAGTTCTACTTATAAATGTTGATTGCCAGTAGCATTATCTGTCTTTTCAGTTTATTTAACTTGTAATTTTTGATTAATATGAACTTTTTGCAGATTTGTGTAACCTACTTAAAATAATTAACTCGTAGTTACTTATATAAAAAAGTATCTATTAAACATGAATAAATCAAACCAAGAATCAATTAAGAATAAATCCATTGCATCAGATAGATTTGTACTGTGTAGGTTACACATGCACACCTTCTTCCTATGGAAAGAGTGGAAATGAGAACGAAAATTAAAGAATGGAGAATGCATGGCAGAGACAATGCGAAAAAGAAAGCAAGGGAAGACACTATTTCTCTTTTCACCCCAAAATTAAAAAAGTAATTTATTGTCAAGGAAACCGAAAAGATTCTGTAAAAATGTGCAGATTAAGATTGGGGCACTGTGGATTAAACAATGATTTTTTATATAATTGGGAAACAGTACTGGGCTATGTGAGTGTGGACACCCTGAGACAGTGAAACATATTTTGCTTGAATGTAGTCTATTGTGCTGAGAGACCTTTTTAAAACATTAACAGATTTGGGATTAGTTCCATTTTCTATTATAACGCTATTTGGCTTCCATAACAATCATCAACAGACTGAGACAGCAATTTTACTGTTCCTGTGTGATACAAGACTGTATGGGAGAATATGAGATAAGACTGTGACTCACGGACTAACCTGTGGAGGGCAGTAATACGCCTTGGAGCGTCGAAACTGCCAAGAAACAAAAGAAGAAGAAGACCGCGAGGCGGACTGGCAGAGAACGTCGGGATCAACGGACCAACTAACCGAAGGAGACAACATTAGTAGTCCGCGCTGCGCCATTGGGTTAAATGTAAGTAGTCGACATAAATCTCGTTTGAATGTTTGTTTCAGGCGGTTCAACGTGTTTTTAAACGGACTGAGTCACGTCAGCCATGTAAAATTGGTAACCGTTAGGTTAGCAGCAAGCTAACATGCAAAGTCATCTCGCCAATTAATGTTAGCTGTGTTGCACGGTGAATGTTATGTAGTTGTAAAAACTGGTGATACCAAACATGCAGTGACTGCTCAAAATTAAAACTCTTAATCTGTGTTGATGCGTCAGTGTGTAGAAGCAGGAAGCTAACTCTAGCACCATGTGTTAAATTAGCTGGTTAAATAAAATTGTTTTTTTCTTTGTGTTTACTAAGATTAGAATTTATGAATGCTACCAGCCCAATTTTCTGCAGTTCAAATGAGTGATTTTGGTTCACTGCACAGATAGGTGATATCTTTTTTGCCCTGTGGGCAAATTCAGGTTCAACTGCCAGGCTGTGTGTGTGTGTGTGGCGGGAGGGGTGCAGCAGCTTCAACTCTTAATCTGTGTTGAAGCTGCGTCAGTGTGTGAAAGCAGAAAGCTAACTCTAGCACCATGTGTTGTGTGTAGCTAAAAGTTATTCTCTGCAGCAGAACGCTAACTGTAGCACCACATGTTGTGTCTAGCTTAAAGTTAAATTATCTGGTTAGATAAAATTGTTTTTTTCTTCTTTGTGGTTAGCACAGATAGGTAATACTTTTTGTTGGCAAATTCAGGTTCAACTGTCAGGCTGTGTGTGTGTGTGTGTGTGTGTGTGTGCGCGCGCGCGTGTGTGTGTGTGTGTGTAAAATGTTGCAGATTGAATAGTCTAACAGGCTAACACATATAATATTGTTTTAAGCAATGTTGGTGTGTTTTGTTCTACTTTGATAGCTCTGATAGAGGTTTAAACTTCATAACTGGTGCCCTGTAAAATAATATTTTTTGTGTGTTTTTTCAGGTTGCTGCAACGAACATGACTTGGCACTGTAAGTTATGTTCAGCTTTTTTTTACCACTAGAACATATCTATTTAAACACTGTAGATTGCAGCACAGCCACTTTTCAAAAATTAGCCCACTCCCATGCCTCCATGATGATTGCATGTGCACATTTCAGACACTTAGTGCACTGAGTACTCACCTGTCAAGATATCATACTCAAAAACAAAACAGCAGTGCAAATGAAAATCAGGAACTTGTGACTTTTAAGTGTCCTTTATGCACATCTGAGCAACCATTTTCAGAGTCTGTACTCCTCAGTCACATAAGATCACACTTAAAAAAGCATGAGACAGTGGTATGCCCATACAGAGGTTGTGACTATAGCACAAATGTATACTCTTCATTTAACTCCCATAAAAGTAGAGTGCACCAAGGTAGTCTTGCATCAGACTTTTCTAGTGACATTGTCTTTGAGCATACTCAGAATCAACATGCTACCAGCTCTAATGTCACTACTGATTCGGATGAAGAGCGTCCAGTTCAGAGCACGCAAATGCAGGATGATGAGCAGTGTGATACTTCGAAACTGAAAAATCAGCTCAAACTTAATGCGGCTTCTTTATTTCTAAAGATGCAGGCTATCCTTCATGTGTCGAACACAGCTACACAAGAAATAGTTGACAACTTGAATCAGATCTTCTCTTTATCTCAGCCCTTGATCAAGGATGCCATTAATGATATATTGCAGAGACATGGTCACAATATTACAGATTCCACACTCAATGACATTGTCAGTGCTGTCATGGACTCTAATGTTGTATTTAGTGCTACTTGCAAAGGTGCAGAGTTGTCCTCTTACAAGCAAAGAAAGACATTTATAGAGCACAACTATCCATTGGTAATGCCAGTAGAGTACCATTTAGAAGCACCTGGTCATACCATCATGTATGTACCAATCCTTCAAATGCTTCAGGAGCTGTTTAAAAACACAGATATTCTGAGCAAGATCAGAGAACCAAATGCTGAGCCTGGTTGTTATGTGTCATATCGTGATGGCTCTCATTTCCAGGAGAATGAATTGCTCTCAACAGAAGATCTACACCTAGCACTCCAGCTATATATTGACGATCTGGAAATAGCTAACCCTCTCAGCACATCACGTAAAGTTTACAAACTTTGTGCTGTATACTGGGTCCTAGCAAATGTGCCGTAAGTAGTTTTTTTGGGTACTTGTACTTTTATGAGTAGGTTTTCAATTCTGTACTTTTACTTGTACTTAAGTATTCATTATGCCATGTAATCTACTTAGTTACTTTTAAAATCATAGTTGAGTACAGAGTACAATTTTAATTAATATCCAGAGATTTTAGCTGCGTCGCCAATAAGCTGATTTGACAGCAAACAAGCCGATGAAAACCAGGAGATATGGACAAAAAAACGAAACAAAACAAAGGACATTAATGATTGATTTTTAGTTGATTTTATGTTAAGAATTTAACCAGTTAAAAATGTATTCATGGATATTTAATAAATAGTCGTGGCAACAACTGCACCTCATCTAATTTTGTTTTTTGTCTGCCGGAGACATTTGCTGAGTAAAGAAATAAAGACTTGAAATGAGAAAAAAAAGAGACCCAACCAATCAGAATTAAGGAAAAAACACTTGTTTTATACCTGATCAATTATTAATGATTAATTGATTGTTAGTTGTTGACAATTAGTAAAGTAAAAGACACAAAATGTAGATCTTAGTCTGGAGAGGTGACGTCACATCACCGGTTAAAAGTAACTAATACTCTGAGTACTTTTTTTGATGAATACTTTGTACTTTTACTTGAGTATTTTTCTAACACCAGTAGTTTTACTTGTAATTGAGTAATATTTTAGCAATGTAATAGTACTTGTACATGAGTACAGATTTTCAGTACTTTTTCCACCACTGAAATTAACCTATTCATATTTTCATTTAATTTACTTATGTATAAGGAAAACACACATTAACATTTCTGTAAATGGGCCAGTGTTCAACTGCAAACATTTGGCAAGATGTTTAGAAACCTTAACCCTCTTTCAAAATCCATCCTTTGAGACCCTTAAGGACATTTTGTCCACTCAAAACAACTGCTCTAAAAATGTATGAGATAAATATTTTTTTCAGATTTTTTTTCACAGCTCTTTCAGTCAACCTCTGTTCTTTATATTATATTTTTTCTTTGGTTTTTAATATTTTATTGGCCTTTTCATTTTTTCAGGATGATATGGATGAGCCAGACCTGGGGGATGCGTCAGTGGTCCTCCTTACAACCGTGAGTGACGATGCCACAAGCCCAGTTCACTACCACCCAGAGAAAATCTCCGTCATCCTAGAGGGTGATGTCGTGGTCGACCTCCCCAGGCTTGCTGATGCCTTTCTGGTAATGTTTGGCCTGATTTATGCTCTACATCTCTCCTATCCGAAGGGACTGACCAACACATTTGAGTTCACACAGAAAATCCTGCTTGGTCTGGATAACTCTAAATTGTCACCAAAGCTATAGACTCTCAAAAATGACCTCATGTTACATGTGTAACTATAGATCTGAAAAGGAGTTGTGGGTTCTGAGGGCTCACCCTGTTAGATCATAGTCCACAACAAGAATATGTCATGGTCCATGGTGACTATTGTTCAACTGTTGATGTTCAAGTTGCTGCTCTACAGTATTCAACTGTTTTTTTAGCCAAATGGCACAAAGTTGTTAATGTAATTTACACTTTATTGTTGTTGAACCGATATGCGTTTACACTGACATTTTGTTTTTACAAGGTGTAGTTTGGGGAAAGAATCTGGCCTCAAAGTTTCAGGCTGTTTTACTGATTTAAAGTAATTGCCTACCCAGTGGCAAACAGTGTTACAGAGACTTTATCATCCCCCGAGGATGGGATGTTGGGATATTGTGAATTTTGCTTTTGAATTTGAATGTCTTTTCTAGAACTACACAGTGCGTCCTGAAGTTACTAGATTTAAACCAGATAGCCAAAGGAAGGCTACACACTGTGCCTTATGATTTTGAAAATTGTTTACATTGCTGCACTGCAAGTTTACAACCAGATTGCCCAAATTGTGCCTTTGTAATTGTTTCTTTCAAATATTTCTGTTTCATTTTATGCTACAAAGCACAGGTGTGGGTAAATATTTTTTCAAAACTCAAAGGGTAATGTTGTATGAACAGTTTCCTGATTTTGAATGTTTTTCACTACTACTTTTAAGTCAAGAGTACTTGACAACAATGACCTCATGTTACATGTGGATTCTAAGGGCTTACCCTGTTAGAGCAAAGTAGACAACAAGAATATGTCATGGTCTGTGGTGACTATTGTTCAACTGTTGATGTTCAAGTTGCTGCTCTACAGTATTCAACTGGTGTTTAGCATAATGGCACAAAGTTGTTGATGTAATTTACATTTTATTGTTGTTTAACCGATATGCTAAGTGTTGACACTGACATTTTGTTTTTACTGATTTTGAATATTTTCCACCACTACTTTTAAGTTAAGAGTACTTAATATGTTTAAGGCAATCAGTTGCCACAAATATTTTAAGTGTGAGGGTAAATGATTTTGACTTTAAGCAAGTCAATGTTTTTGAGTCATGTGTAATCGGAAGATTGAAAGATAAAGCTAATAAATGTTAAGTTCGTTGAACATGAAATCCTGAGTTTTCATGCTTGAAATTATTAAGTTATCTTTAGTTATTGCAATGAGAAAGATGAATGAATTATTTGAGTACCATGTACTGACAATTTTTGAGTTGGCCTAATCAGTAATTCAATTTATGAGTAATTTAAAAGTATATCTAATATCAACTCCAAATATTTAAGCTCTGATATACTCAAATGTTTGAGTTTATGAACTCAAAAAAAATGTGGCAACTGATTGCCTCACTTTTTTTGAGTTCTGCTAACTTATTCGGGTTTACAGTGTAGGCAAACTGAAGGCTGTCTAGGTCCGAGGGGATGAAGTCTCTGATGTACCTGAGAAGAATCCGTTCAAAGCACTTCATGATTACCGGGGTTAGAGCAACAGGCTGGTAATCGTTCAGGCAGGTGGCGGACGTCTTCTTAGGCACCGGTATGATGGTGGAGGACTTGAGGCACTCAGGAACTATTGACAGCTGCAGGGACAGATTGAAAATGTCCAGGAACACTCCTGCTAGCTGGTCAGTGCATGTTCTCAGAGTCTGGCCTGACACCTTATCCGGTCCTGTAGCTTTGCGGGTGTTGATCCTCCTCAGGGTGGATGTCACCTGGTGCTGCTGTAGGACGAGGGGCTGGTGCTGCTCCTCCAGCCTGGGTAGATTTGTAGCTTCTCTGCTGCCTGATGTGTCAAAGCGGGCAAAGAAGCTGTTTAAGGTGTCAGGCAGAGTGGGGTCGTGGCTGGCGAGCTGAGTGCTGGACTTGTAGTCCGTCATGGTTCTGATGCCTCTCCACATGTTCCGGGGGTTGTTGTTATTGAAGTGGTCTTCAATTTTCTGTTTATGCCGGAGCTTGGCCTGCTTAATTCCTTTCTTCAGCTCTGCTCGAGCCCTGCTGTAAGCCAGCCTATCTCCAGATCTGTAGGCAGTGTCCCGTGCTTTCAGCAGGGACCGTACTGTGCCGTCCAGCCATGGTTTCTGGTTAGGAAACACTGTGATGGTCTTAACAGGGAGGACAACATCAGTGCAGAACTGAACGTAGGACAATACAGATGATGTATACTCCTCCAGGTCTGCCCCTTCACTGAACACACTCCAGTCTGTGTGCTCAAAGCAGTCCCGAAGTGCAGACGAGGCCTCCACAGTCCATACCTGTATTGTCCTGGTGGTTGGCTTTGTTCTGCAGGCCAGAGGCTTGTATGCAGGAATCAGTTCCACTGAGATGTGGTCTGACATGCCCAGGTGTGGAGCTGCTGCAGCCTTGTAAGCAGCAGGGATGTTGCAGTAGACCTGATCCAAAATGTTATTGTCTCTGGTAGGAAAGTCTATGTACTTGTGAAATTTGGGAAACACTGCCTTCAGTTCGACATGATTAAAGTCTCCCGCCACAATCACAGCCGCTTCTGGGTTGTCGTTCATCTGCCCGCTTATTAGGCAGTACAGCTCTTCTAATGCTAGCTTAGCATTAGCCCGCGGTGGGATGTAGGCGGCCACAATAACAATGGACGAGAGTTCTCTAACCAGCTTGAACGGTCGGCATTTCACCGCCAGGTATTCCAAATCAGGAGAGCAGAATGTGCCGACGGTGTGTGTAGCTGTACACCAGGCATTGTGTACGTACAGCGCCAAACCTCCGCCTCTGCTCTTACCTGAAGCTGCAGACCTGTCCGCCCGATACAGAGAGCGTCCTGCTAGCTCCACTGCTGCGTCCGGGATGTTATCGTCCAGCCAGGTCTCTGTGATAACGGTCACACAGCTGTCCATCCGTCGAGAGACAGTCCTTAGACAGCTGTGTGACCGTTGTCACTCAAACTCACCAAATAAACTACATTTATTTCATATACCCATTATTACATGTAATCACTAAAGGAGGCAGAGAAGTAGCTAAACATCTGACACACCAAGCAGGAGAGAGCTGGAGAGGAACAGCGGGAAGCCATCGCTAGCTGCTAGGCTAAACTGATGTAGTCAGCAGAGCAGGCAAGTGTGTAGACGAGTGAAATTAGCGGTCGCTAAATAGACAGACTTATGGGTGCTTGAACAGAACTAATGTTAATTTAAATAGCGGGTAATAAGCCGCTGTTATAAAAGACAGAGCAAATTACACTTAGATGAGCAAGAGCGAGAGACATACACTACTACTAACACAGCAACCAGAAACAGGAAGTGAGACAATACGCTTACCTCAGATTCAGGTGTGTGTATGAGTGTGCCTGTGTTCTGAATATTCCACAGGTGTCTGTCAGCAGCTTCAATGGATCTCAGTGGTGAGACGCCAAAGTGCAAACTGAACAGCATCAGGCAAATGTGAGATGGAGAGGGAAGTTAGTAAAAGTTAAATGTATATATTACACATTATCTTAAATTGTATATACTCTGTTACGTCTATTGTTCAACTGGATGTTACTGACACATTTAGAGATTATGTCAGTCAATGCACAATTGTGTAGAGCACCCTTATACCGGATGGGGAAAAGCACACATCCTCCAGGCAGTACAGTACCTTGGTACCATAGTAACTATGAAGTAGGAGTTCATGGAGTCCTTAAGCTTCTGTAAATGAGGAAATGGTCGAGTCACTTCAAAGCTTGTTTAGAAAATATTTATTTCATGTAATGTACACTGTACAAAAGCACTAAAATATATGAGATACACTGAGATCTCATCCTTCACAATAAGATTTTGCGGAACATTCCCTCTCTTTTGTAAGAACTTCCAAAATTGTTTCTTTTAAACCATATAGCTAAAACAGTGATGTTCTTCATGTCAACAGCCCTTAACCTCCTAGGACCTGGCGTCCACATATGTGGACATCACATTTTGGGTTTAGACCACAATACTAAATTTTGCTCTACAAGGGCCTGGTGTCCACATTAATATATATATATATATATTATATTCTAGATGTTATAATAATAATAATAATCATAATAATAATAATAATAATGATAATAATAATCATAATAATAATAATAATAATAATAATAATAGACTGACAATTCTTTGTTTTTACACTCATCAGGTCCCAATCAGCCCAAATAGCAAAGAGAAATTAAAAATGCATGCTATGCAAGAGTTCGGGTCTTTGGAGGTTAAAGGGAAACTACTCCACATACAAACATATGTTCTACAACATCTAGACTTGTTCCTAATCTCCTAACTTTATTTGCAAAATCTAGACATTCATTATCATACAAACTGAACATAATACATTAATTTATGCTCTGCATAATGATTTGGGCAATGATTTTAAAAATATAGGCGTTAATCTACAAATCAATCAGCAGTCAATATCAGTCATATCATCTGTCACTACGAAGCCATATGTCATTGTATGCAGGTCAGTCTAATGTTAGATAGCTCGCTTTTTAAGACATGAACGTGTCTTTGTTCCGAAAGGCTTCCAATGAATAACCTTAGCAGCTTAACATTGACAGTGGAATTACAACCATTTGATTTTTGAGTTTGTTGTGATTATCAGCTCATGTGGATAGCCTATGGCATATTGCTTCAGTTTGGTTGCTAGTCCACAAACATTGGTAGAGCACATCATTAATCAGTAACATGAATGCCCTTATGTAGAGATTACAGAAGAGTCATTGCATTCTCTCCCTTCTTTATTAGTACTTGCTCTTTCAACACTTGAATATACCTCCCACTTATTCCGTATGCAGTTTTACAGGGCTGGCACTGAGGCATGTCAATTTTAAATTACCTTCTGTTCCAAAAATGATTCTCTTATGATGTGGAAAATATTCCCTTCAATTTCATAAAATATTTAAATCCACAGGTGTAATGCATTGTTAAACTAAATCAATGTAATGATTAAATGCCATGAAATCCACAGGGAACAGGATTAAGGACCATTACAGTGTTTTAATACATTCACTACAAATCGCATATACTTTATATTTCTGTTTGACATTTATAAGATTTTAATTTGTGAATGTCTGTCTTGATTTGAAAGTCTTGATTTGTTGGTTGCTTGATTTGTTGGTTGGTTGAGTTGATTTTTTCTAGTCTATATCCTGTATACTTTTTATCTTGACCCTTCTTTGTCACTGTTTTTTGCTCTTTGTAATATTTGCTGGCTGTAACAACTTAATTTCCCTGGTGTGTGATCAATAAAGTCTTATCTTATCTTATCTTATCTTATCTTATCTTATCTTATCTTATCTTATCTTATCTTATCCTATCTTACCCTCAAGATGTATCATGCAAACTTTGGTGGTGCATCCTGAGAACAAAATTTCACTTTGTGCAATACTTTAGTTTATGACCAAATACCTGCAAAAGTAATGACATATTCCCATCAGCTTCAGCTGTGCTTTGTGCTTAACTATAAGCAAATGTTGACATGCTAACACACTAAACTAAGATGGTGACCATGGTAAACATAGACTGCATGTTAGCACTGGCTGAATCCATATGTCTGGACTTAAGATGTTCACATAATCAAAGTATATTATATCAACCTTTAGCATCTTTTATTCATTCTTTCACCTCTCTCTTTGTGTTATAAATCCTGTCCTATAGGGAATTTTATCACTTCATGAGCCAGAGACCACACATACTTGATGCGATGACAGTACATATGGCAGAAGTCCTGGAGGGATCAGCCAGTAAGTCCTATCAGTGGACATTTGGATTTAGCCATGGTCAGTGTGTTAGCATGCTAACATTAGAATTTAGCTCAAAGCATCACTGTGCAGATGGTGCCACTAACATTGTTTTAGACTCACTCGTTTCTGCTTCAGTGGGCTATGAAAATTCCCATGTAGCACTGCAATACTACACACCACCATAACTTTGACAAGAATGAAAGGAAACATGAATTTACGTTTTCAAGTATCTGTAAAATGATTTGCAATGTGAAGTAAAATTAACTGGAAGAAGTGGGTGCCTGGAAAGTACAAAAAAAAAAAAAAAAAAACCCCCCACACACATTCAACAATACAGTATTGTTTATGGTGTCATGGTCCTTTGGATGTGACTGAAATGGGGGTGGCCAGAGCAAGCTGTGGAGCATCCATCCATTAGCTATATCTGTGGTTGGTGGGGGTGGTCAGGTCTTATAGTCTGACACTGGGCGGTAGCTGGTGTACACCCTGGACAGTTTACCAGTAAGTCATAGGGTTGACACATAAAGACAGATTCATGCTCACACTCAGACAAATTTAGTGTCGCCAATTAATCTAACCTGTATGTCTTTGGACTGTGGGAGGAAACGAGCACCCAGAGGAAACCCATGCAGGCACAGGGAGAACATACAAACATGCAAACTACACACAGAAAGGCCCTAGCCAGTCAACCAGGTTCAACCCTAAAACCTTCAAAGATGCAAACCACTGTACTACTGCACCGCCTTGTAGAGTAGTGTGACCTAATGTGCTGCTTATGGAAGTTAGAAAATGGAAAAGGATTTAAATTGGTATCTCCTTGACAAAAATGTCTTCCCCATTGTTACCCTCCCTTGTTATCTCTCAGAAATTATCCCAATGACACTTCCCCTTCAGCAAACCTTACTCCATCCTGTCACTACCGTCACCATTGATCTGCACCACACAGTCCTTACTCAAAGGCTCCTTTGAGTGAGTCGTGTCAAAATGCTGGGTGCTCAGCATATATCTCCCCCGCGCATCCAGCCCGAAGGCAGAGACAAAGCGACGGTCAAACTGAATTTCTTGGCGCAGGTAGGAGGTCCTCTTCTGGCAGGAATCACCAGTTCCCTCCTGCAAAGCTGACAGAAAGACCACCAATTCAAAGTGGTTGGATAAGCCCTCACACAGGGCAGGATAGAGGGGGCTCCGGCGGTCCAGGGGGTGGTAAAAGGTGAGTGGGAAGATGAAGAAGGGACAGGGCTGCTGGCCCAGATGATCCAAGTGGAAGTCCAGAGAGGTTTGGTGTAGGGCCTGACCGTCATGCTCTTCATACAACACAGCACTCACCTTTACATCCACCAGAGGTCGCTGCAGCACATTGGTGGCTCGTAACATGAGACACGTCTGTCCCTGGTGTTGGCCCACCACTGCCTGGGGGCTGAATTCAATGGCTCCTGCTCGCTTCTGGGGACGCGCAATCTTGGCTACAAATGCACCTGAAGGTGAACACAATAACACTTCAATGTAATATGATATTGAGAGGTTTTGTCCTTCTTAGTGGAAAATGTTTGTCTCATGCTGGTTTGTAGGAAATCACAGCAAAACAAATCAGGTCCTGACAAAAGCAGTGTAGGTAAAAATCACAAGATGCTTTAGAGTCACAAAATGGATAGGCCTCAATGGAAATTAAGTAACATTAGAACATGACATGTTCAGTGTTCAAGTCCAATTTATAATATTGTTCTGTTTTTGCTTTTTTATTTGGTTTTGGTTGTCTGCTTGTTCCTCCACCCAACATTTTCCCACAGAACCAGTCTTGGGCCAGCGTTCAGATGCCAAAATGAGATTTTCTAATGGGGCCATGATGGGATACAAGTTAAGTCCTTCCGTAGGTAGGCTAAAGGGTCTGCATGCCCCCTCCCCTCCCCCACAGCTTCCAGTTTTGGATGCGGGGCTATATCTGACAACTTTTGTTATTTTCCAAAATAGAAAAACTGCCCAGATGTGTGGAGGTGAGAAGGTGGGCAGGAATTTGTCAGCATTCCCAGTTTTCTTGGGATTCCCCCATATTTTACCATTCTCTCCCACTGTCCTCCTGTTTAATATTTTCCTGTAAATCTCCCACATTTGTAACTTTCAAAAAAAAAAAAGAAAGAAAAAGTTCTTCGTAATGTTGACAGGTGACAGTATGTAGAACATTAGCTGTGACATCTAATGATAAGAAAGCATTCACTAAAACTGCACCCACCAATAAAACGAGGAAAAAGAAGAAGATCGGAGGAATGGAGTACCTGACAAAATGCTATAACATCAGCCAAAGTCTTTCATTTTGTAAAATATGTTGGTGTATCAACTGGAGGGAAAGCCGACATGAGGCAGCATGGCAAATCTGCCATGCATAAGTGCGCCCAAGAGGTGCAAGGACATCCTCAACCAATTACTTATTTATACCTCATTTTCATTATTGCCCTCTCCTGCCAGTTGTCTCTGGTATTTCAGGGCAAATGGTTGCTTAGTGGGGATTTTAGGATTCACTGTGTGTACTCTTGTCCAAATGTAAGGGGTATTTGGACAGTAGTGGAATGGCCCAGGGCGGGTGGCGGAAAACTTCTGTTATTTTCAAATCCCAGTGTTGACAGTTATGTTCCCATATTTAAATGTTTCATTGTATTTCTCCCCTCACTATGATAGTAGGTTTTTTTTTTTTTTGCCAGCCTGTGAGTGTGATCATTTAGTGTAGTCATCCCTTCACACATTTATACAGTTTTGATTTTTGACTTCTACATGTCAAGCATACTAAGCATACTCACAGACCTACAACTTACAGACCTATACAACTGCTCAGAAATGCTTGAAAACAGGGATGTCTGTATTGCTAATGGAGAAAAAAAAAAAAAAAAAAAAAAAAAACAATTCTGAAACTGGCCAGGTGTGAAAATGGGTGGTGCTTCATGTGCTCCACATTCTAGACATTTCTACTTCCTTCACCATTCATGTACACCACCAGATCACATTACTCTCCTGTGTGTTGACAGCAATAGAGGTGTTGTACTTTTAGAGAAGAAACAGGAGGCATGCAATGAAAGTCTGAAGCAAGTTCTATACTGCTGAGGCAAACATTAGCAACTTTACATCACAGGCCATTCATTTGGCAGTTGCTTTTGTCCAACATGAGTTCTGTTTCTGTACATGGGAAAAATTTAGGCTACAGTCACTTTTGGTTAGGGGGGCGGGAACGACAAGTACTATTGTTAATGGCCAACCACCTGAGCAACAGTTCAGTGTGGCTGCATATGCTCTACTTCTAAATGCTAAATATTTTTAGCTTGTGTATTGATCTCCAACCAGGCAGCTGCTTTAAAAATGGAAAATTTGACTTGATGATGCATTGTCCATTCTTTATATTTAGGTCATTAGCTGCCCTTAGGCCTTGGACTCCCCCAACCTCTTGTGAGTAGGACTCTGACTGTTTTCCCTTCCTCTCTTAATTATTAAGGAATTAACAGAGGAACAAGTCTACATGTTCTCCCGTTGATACTAATGTATTTATAGGGAAATAGTAAACCAAGATTTTAAACTGTTTCTGTGAAGTGGTCTTTTGCCCCTTGGTGAGAATGATTGGTTTGAAAGACTGTCTCTCTGACAACATACCAGCCAGCCTAGACCCTCAATGGTCTGTGTTCAGAACCAACACACACTCATAGAGAAAGTTATCTCCATTGCCTTCCACTCAATCAACACCTACATCCGAATGTTGTTTGTTGATTTCACCTCAGCATTCAACACAATCTCCCCATGAACCTGACTGTCAAACTTAGCATTCAGGACTTGAGTGCAGCTGGATATTGGACCTCCTCACAAACAGACCCTCGATGATGGAGCCCTCCAGGGCTGTTTACTCAGCCCCCTCTTGTTCATTCTGTATACCCATTGCTGCAATCCCCAACATGGAGAGAACTCTGTTGTGAAATCAATAGTCTTGAAAAGTGGTGCACAGAGAGCAACCGACTACCCAAGGTCAACAAAACCAAGAAGCTGATTGTTGATTTTAGAAAACCGAAGGCAAAGACACATCCCTTTATACATCAGTGCAGCTGAGGTAGAGCAGATGAAGGCCCCTTGGAATTAGAAAGACAGAACCTGCCATGGATATCACACACACACACACACACACACACACACAAAAAAAAAAAAAAACCCCTCAGAAGCTTAAGAAGCTTCTTGTTAACTTACGCCCAGAACATCACTGGTACCTATCTATTTAAGCAATCAAGAGGTGCCTACACAAAGCCCAAAAGATTTTACCTCTACCACAACAGCCGTCTGGCAAGCAACATAGAAGTATCCACTGCTGTAACACCGGACTACAAAGCAGGCTGTGAGACTCAATTCATCCTCTACAGTCCACCATAAATTATAGTTTTATTTTTGTTTGTTTTGTGGTAACACAAAAGGACAGAGGTCTGCATGGCATTGTACAACCCTGTCTTGTGGAGTAAATAAACCTTGTTCCACCATACACTAATTTAAAGCTTTGTTCTAATTATCTACATTAGCACACATCAACGGAGGGCTCCATAATGCAATCTGTCTTATTGTAAGAGACTCACTCTGTAACACAAGGACAGGTCTTGATTTCTTTGTCGTCAAATAGTGTTTTCCCTTATGTTTCTCAAAGCTCTGCTCTCTGAGGTTGGGGTTAGATCTTAAGTCAGGACATGGTTATGTGTTTTTGAGATAACTGTTACTCGCAGTTAAGGCAAGGGACGGTTTCTTGGAGGTTGAACAGCGCAAGGTTAGGACTAAGACTGATGGAAAGGGAAACACAAATCGATGGGAAAACAGACTTTGACAAAACACTCAAATGTCTGCTGTTGTGAACATATAAATATCTAGTCCTTGAATGTCAAAACAAATCCCACTTTTTCAACTGTAATGTCCAGAAGAAATAGTTTCTTAATATTTGGCCAATATGTTTAGTAGCTTCAATTCTGACTTCAGTTTGGGTTCCACTGGGTTCCACAATTGAGACTGTAATGATATAACGACTTAATGATGTTTGTAGAGAGATGGCATTGGGAATAAGAGAGTTGTACCTGTGATGAATGCTTCAAGCATGAGCCCCAGTAGCATCTGCACAGCCAGCAGTGCTATGGCACTGGGACAGTCCCCACTAGGGAACATGGTGCCGTAGCCAATGGTCAGCTGTGTTTCCAAGGAGAAGGAAAAGGCAGCAGTGAAGCTGGTAATGTACTTCACACAAACCACATGCCCCTGTGGGGGGGCATCATGATCCTGCACAGCCAGGTCTCCATTGAGGTGGGCCAGCAAGTACCACAGGCAGGCAAACAGCAGCCAGTGGGCCAGGAAGGAGGCGCAGAAGGCCAGCAAGACCCATCTCCAGCGCAGACCAACCAACAGTCCCCATAGGTCCTGCAGGGCCAGCAGCCAGGCTCTGCCTGTAGCCTCACGCCATGAGCCTGAAGGGCACACAGGTGGACGAAGGGCGCAACGTCCGTCTTTAGTGACCAGGCGTTGGCAGGGTGGAGAGGACAAGAGAGGAGAGGAGGAAGCCTTTCCACCCAGAACACTACTGTTGGATTTGGTTGTCATGGTTGCAGATGGATCTCAAGTTGGGTAGGTCAATGTGAAGATTATCCTGAAACAGAAAATAATAAAATAATCACTCAATGCCAATATCATTTTCATCTCTGTTTGTTGAGTATAGGAGTAGAGATATGCTAGCCTTGCCAAGCTCAAAGACTGAAATCAAGGGAGAGTTGGCTTGCCTTGCAATGTCAAAAATTAAACTCAACAACATTTGTTAGCAAATTATTTGAGTAGTAACTGTAGTCAGCTGTTGTTGGCAAAGAAATAGCTCCAATGTTACCTGCTAAAACAACACTGATTTCGCTTTACCTTTTGAGTTTACATTTTGCTACACATATACATAAACAATGTGTAAATTAGCAAATTCTTCATCTGACTTTGTTCCAGATTGCAAAGTCTCAACAGCCAAGGATGGATTGATGTATTTTATATATTTGTGGTCCCCAGAGAGTAACCCTCTGACTTTTCATCTAGCTCCATCATCAGGTTAAAATTTCAATGTGTGCAATACTTTGGTTACAAAATACCTGCCATACTAATGACATTCTCATCAACACCTGCTGTACTTGTACTTGTACTTGCTAAATTAAGATGGTAAACATCATAGACACTGCTTGCTAAACATCAGCATGTTAGGTCAATGTAAGGATGTTAGCATCTGGACATCAGCATTTACCGGGGGGAATGGGGCGGTTGTAACACCCCCAATAATCGAAACCAGCCAAAACAACCCCCATAATAATCTCTTGATGGAAATAATTTATTTTAATAAAATATTAATAAATTATTGATTATTTTATTTTGTAATTCAATAAGCAAATAAACAACAACAACAACAAAATACATTTTAATCTGACCACCCCTCCCCTGCAGGAAAAACCTGGTTGCATCCAACCCACTTGCTGTTCTTCCACCTGTGGTGCTGTTAGATGTACTGAGCGGTGGTGTCAGAACAATGCAGCAAGAGCAGAAATGAACAGAGTGGCGAAAGGCCAACAATTTTAAATTCTTCGTGGGTCAGAAAGTAAAAGAGGGAAAATCTCTGTCCAAAAGGAGTTATGCTACTGTAATGGCCTGAACACTCATAAGTCAAATAACTAAATGATTTTTGTTAGCTGTTGAACTGTTAGGTAACATTAGCTATTTGGTAGCTTGCTAGTATATGGCTAATATGAGGTAAGTTAGCTAACAGGGAAGGATAGTTTGAATGGGTCAGGACTTGGTTGATATGAGAAATTGTCGGGTTTTTGGTAATTCTGTTCGTTGTAAAAATTATAATGTGTGTGTGCTATTTACATATTAATGTCTTACTGTATAATGAAATGTGAAGCAGGAGTGCTTTAAAGTCAATTCTATATCTTACTGGAAGTCAGTGTAAGGACTTTAGTATTAAAGTTATATGATCAGTTTCCTTTGTTTTTGTGCAAAGTCAGTTTACAGTAATGCCAATGCAACTGATTCATCTGTGAAGCTTTTGAGAATTACTGTACTGTTTTTTTTATTTTTTATTTTTTTGTAATGTAGATAGATACAAAACAGAAGTATGGTTAAGATCAATGGATCATTTCATTGTACATATAGTACAAGGCTGGACAAAAATTCAGTCAAGGATAATGCTGGAATCAAAAATGTATGCATTGGAAATAGGTTCTTTTATCAAAGTTTTGGATTTTATGGTGTTCCCCTACAGTACTTAGGATACATGTCATGTTGTTAAGGTGTGTCTCTTCACCTCACGTAAAATAGATATTTAACTGTCTTTAAAAAAACAGAAAACAAAACAAACAAACAAACAAAAAAAACTCCATCCCTGGACTTTCTTAAATGGGATGAAATCTCACATCTCCAATATTTAACCCAAAGTTATGCCCTTGCCTTTAAATGTTAAGTACAAAATTCTGCTTTTAGCAGTTTGAATATGCACCTATTACAGAAAAATTGGAAAATGGGTAGATTGAATGAATGCATATCCATGCTACCCAATGAAAGAACCATGTCTGCTTTTGTCACACCACCAGCATTCCTTTGACACCACTCTCAGAAAGAATGTTCACTTCGGACACAATGAATGCTATAGTTATTTCGGAGGATTACCATGAAATGCTTCCAGACTTGGGTCAACAAATTCTCATGTCTTTACTGAGAAGTGAAGAGCAATGAGTCCCATGTCAAATCCAAATCTCTTTAAGTCCTAAACAATTTCAATGCTATTTTAAATATTACCAACTGTAGTACAATTCACACCACAGCAGAGTTTGTCCATCTATATGTCATAAGTGGAGATATCTGTTGTCTCTCCTGGTTTACATTTACATGCATTTATTTCCTGAGCCCAGAGAGATTGACTGCTGGAAGACTGATTCAAAGTAACTGTTTTCAGGAAAATGAAGACCTGTTCTGCTGCATGCTTTTTAAAAACCTGGAGAGGACAACAAGTCATTACACATCAAAAGGCTAAACTTTGAGTGAAGTCATGAGTCATTGGTGTTCAGGTAAAGTCAAGTTAAAGCCTTTTTTAATTTTATCAAATCAAGTATAAAGTTGTCAGATTAATGAATGAAGTCTGATTTGAGTCCAGGTCATGTGACTTTACAATTTTAGCCTCACTTCAAGACTTTGAGACTTTTTTTTTGATGGATCTAGATTAGTGGGTCCTTCGAGCTAAACTATGCTCAACAAGTCATGGATGCGCGAAGATTAAGTTGATATCCCCATTTTCATACAAGTCTGGGTAAAACAGTAATGATATTTACCAAAATGTGGAACTGTTTCTTTAAATCTGACCCTTAAGATGTATTTACAGGATCACCATATATCTAATGTAAACATATCGTATGTCGTACAGGGTATATGTGCCGACGAACTCTGAGCACCAGATGTATGTGAAGTCAGTCCTGGCAGGCAGACAGCTAGAGTTCTGTCCTCGTCAGAGTTTCTATTTCTATGTCAATATTGTTGCCAGGAGATTAGAGCAGGTCCCAGCTGGGAATCTGTCTGAGGAACACAGCGACATGCAGAGTAGGAATGCGTGTTTGATCTGCAGGGAGCTTTAAACTTACTGCACTGCATGGCTGTCCACTCATCATGTTCACCAATTACAATATATGTTTCCTATCATTTTAAGCATGAATTTATGATGCATTTGCATTATCTTCTGATGCATTCATTTTGAACTTTGCATAACTTTCAAATAAAAAAGGAGGGAGAGTGAGATATTTAAATAAATTTGAACAAAAACAATAAATTCAGCGTGAGGGTATGATGAGTGACATTATAAATTTGAAATGAACTTGATACTTTTCGAAAGCATGTTTCAACCAATTTAAACCTTAAAAAAAACATTACTTGCTTTTGGGTTTTCAGTGACTGAAACTTAAAGAAACTCCCAAGTCAGTTGGGTATTTGTCATTTAATAAGGATAGCATAGTTTTCTGTGTTCATCTCTGAAGTAAGCACCAAGCAACTGAGGACTTATGTGGGACATAAGGTGAAGTAACATGAGGGTAATAAGGAAAGTGCTGAGCAAATGTGTACTTGATTTTGGGAAGACGTTTTTCTTGAGCCTGGGTGAAGCAGCAGCCTGATAATAGTCAGCAAGGTTGTCACATGAGAGCCATGTGCTGGCTGAGGCTTGTTGAGGTATTGTTCTGGACCTCCCTTTGTCAGAGCTGTCACTGGAGCAGTCAGTCACTACACTAGCCATTAGAGCATACAATAAGTACATGAAAACAGATTCTTTATGCAGTGCTTCCTGTGTTATAAAGCCAACAATATTAGTATTAATCTCATGGCTGTGTGTTATGAACATATGGATCTGTCCAAAGATGTCTTTGGACAACTTATATCCATCTTCTCATTTCACTCTCTGAAAGAAAGTTGATACTCAATATTTCAAGACTGTTGTACTATTTCATTAAATTTCCAATACCTTTGAATTACTCTTTCTTCTTTCATCTGTAGCCGGGTCCTTTGTTTGTTTTGGGAATGCCATTCAACAATAAAAATATAAATTTGGAGGGCAATCATTGAAATGGTAAATGGACCGCATTTTCTGCATAACATTTTCTCTAGTCTTACTGACCACTAAAGCTTTGCAACAAAAGTTAGCATTGACCCATTCACACACACACACACACACACACACACACACACACACACACACACACAGCCAGACACTGATGGCAGAGGCTACAATTAAAGGTGCCAGCTGCTCATCAAGAGCGATAAACATTCATGCATACTCACCCACTGATGGCACAGCATCAGCATCAAGAGCAATTTGGGGTTCATTATAAACTTATGTAAATGTATGCGTGTGTGTGTGTGTGCATGTGTACACACACATACATACAGACAAATACATTCCTGCACTGTTAAGAGTACGTATCAGATATATGTACATTTTCAATACATAACAAGATAGCTACCAGTTGCTTTAATGTCTCAGAATGATGACACTGCATGTTGAAAGTGCAGTATTGTCTCCTTAAAACTGTGTTTATATTACTGAATGGATTTGCTGAATATCCTTTAGATGACACACACTTGTTTTCTGGGTTATGGTCACTGGCAACATTTTTTTCTAGTTCAGGAAGTGTTATTTTTGCTACAGAATCCATAGGGAGCTGTTTGGGGTTGAAAGTGAGCGTACAAAGCCAAGGACTTTAACACTAGAGACAGGGGATTGTGTTCAGTGTCCAACATGTGGTTAGGTGTAGGCTACAAAAAGTAAACATATCTTTTATATTCATATACATAGCTTCAAGTCACTGTTGACTTTTCCAATATTTAACCAAGACCACCATCTTTCCATAACCCCAGCAATGAGAGAATGTCATAGGAAAAGAAACTAAATGTGTTGTCAGTGAATGTCTTGCGTTCTAAAGGAGAACAATGTATTTATAATCATATATATCAAATTTAATTTTAAACAACTTTAAATAAATCTTAAAGGCAACTTTACAGATTAAACATTTTTGCTTCCTCACTCAACTTTATTTGGGTGGCATTATCTTCCCTTCAAAACAGTTTTGCTCATGCAAATAAGTAGTACATGAATTTAATTTCAATTCATATAACTTCATTAAATTTCACACATGCATATTTTTGATATTTGTAACTGTACACATGTCCTCACTTTTATTTTAGTAAACTTTTGAATCAATAACTTGAATTTGGAGTATTATTCCACAAACTTAATGAACTTTTAATATAATGACATAAACAGTTTTTTCCTCCCGGTGAGTTGTTCGGCTATATGACAATACAAACAAACAGTACTTTGTGTAACTGCTCAAAGGATGTGAGGTCCCTGGGGCTAGTGGAATATTTAAACTTACTGCAGTCATCTCCTAGTAATAATGGCTATGCATGACTGTGCCTAGTCAGCCATTTTCCTGTTTTTAAGCTATCTGTGCTAACATACAAGTTCAGAGAGCAAGTTTGTGGAAATGTCTCTTTATCGCCAACTTGGAGGGGTGAAGAAGGGTTTATGTAACAATCAGTCTGCAGCTGTTCACTTCTTTTATTCTCTGGTAATGCTACTTTATCACACAACATGAATGACTGAAATAGAAAAACTAATCTGTTTGATCATCTATATCATTGTAAAAAATTGACAGATCTTGACTTTCAGATGCCCTTGTGTCCAATATCGTTATCTTTAATCTGGATAACCCACAGTCAGTTTACCACAGTGGATTGTAGAAATGGTTTTATCTCATATCTCATATGTCAAATAAAAACAGTTAGGAAACTATTTCTTCACTGCATTTATTGTAACTAACAGTCTATGAAGTGCTCATGATTGATGTCATCTGACAAATCGTGTTTCGATTCAACAAACTGAATAACAAGCTAGGCTCCTTAACAGATCATCGGTCCACTCATATCACAGTTGATCACTCACTAATTGTTCTAGGATCAGGGCCTTAGCTCTGGCCAGCATCACACTCTGGATTTTGTACTCACCTAGAGCTGTAGTTAGGGTTAAAAAACGGCCCTCTGACCTTTTCACCTAAGAGCTGTTCTGAGGTCTGCCAAGTGGCAAAGGGGCTGAGGCACTTGGAAAGAGTGCCACTAGTTCCTCGGAGGATGGGGTGTAAAATCCCAGAGGAGTCCGAAGCAGAAACTGGTAGTGTCAACCCAGAGAGGTTTTCTCAGTGTGGGAGCCAGACCGAGCGCAGCGCTCTCTGTTCCTCCAATCTGCAGCTTCCAGCTCCAGGGCGAGGATGATTCAATTGGTCACATTGCTCTGCATGGAGCCTATTAGTGTTCCCGGAAGACTGGGGGGGGGGGGGGGGGGGGGGGGAACAACACCTTGTCACAGTTCATTCAGAAAGCTGCTTGTTGGTGTCCAGCAGCTGCTCATAAATTTCAGTCTGGCATTTGGTGTCTTTGGAATTGTTTGGCATCTCCACTTGAATTTCAGATAAATGTGTAAGGGTTTGATGTATGCTTGGCTGCACAACAATGTTGAAAACATGTACTGGTATTAATTTTCAAACCAACTTCGTTCATGAACAACTGGTACCTTTTTCCATCTCAGAGTAGTTAACATATTAACTAAGCTGTCACAGAGAACTTATTTGCTGGTGACAAAAGAAGGAGACTGGAGGTTAAAAGTCAGCACTGTTTTTCAGCCCTCTAACAGCAGGACAGCAATGGTGGTAGGTCTGTCAGTTCGTCCAACACTTTGCTCGAAGACAGGATTGACATAAAATCCAGTGGTATATCCATGGTTCCCTAAGGATGTTCTCTTAAAGGATAATTTTGGTAATTTTTTGTAGTTTTGGCTAACATTCCTATCACTGGCTTTATTTGAAAGCTGAGCCAACGTGAGCTTCCATAAAAGTACAGATGCTATAAAAAAGGAACTGACAGGTTTTAAACAACCCCAAAGTTGTTTGGCAAATAGTAATAAATGGTAAAAAAAAAAAAAAAAAAAAAAAAAAAAAATTATTCAAACTGTTAATTAAATTCACTCATCTGACTCACAGATACTGCGCCCTCTGTGGGATTTGGATGGTATTTTCAAGGTCAGTAGTTCTCTGGCAAAGAGCCTCAGTTCTTTCCCAAGCTCAACTCCTCGTCTGCATGATATGAAATTTATCCCCAGCAGCATGTCACCTGTGGGGGAGGTTCTGGCAGACAAAGGCATCCAAGTTCAGTGCAACAGTAAAGCAGTTGTATGCATCATCGATAAAGGCTTCTCACTCAGTCTTCAAATCATGCCATTCATGAGATTCACATGACATTACATCTGTCATGCAAGATTTTCAAACATGTGCCAGTTCATGCAAATGAATGTCAGCAATTAAAACATAAAACTGGTGGTCGGTGGTTGCACTCCTTAATTACAAATTCTCAGGTCACTGCTGAGCTCTTTTGGCTAGATCTATTTATTCCAGCGTTACCGGGAATATTTCTCTCTAACGTACGTTCACTGCCCAACAAACTGGAGGAATTGCAACTGTTGTTGGGTAAAAACAGGGACTTTTCTTCATCTGCGGTTTTTTGCTTCATCGAGACGTGGCTCTGTGGATTAATATTGGACTCTGCGCTGCAGCTGGCTGGCTTCCAACTGGACCGTGCGGACAGACACACGGAACTTTCCGGCAAAACTAAAGGTGGAGGAATCTGTGTCTACATCAATAGTGGTAGTGCAATGACGTGATAGTGATCCAGCAGCACTGTTCTCCTGACCTGGAATCTTTCATCATTAACGGTAAGCCTTTTTATTCACCCTGTGAGTTCGCTTCATTCATTCTGGTTGGTGTTTACATCCCACTGCAGGTCAACGTGCAGGACGCACAGTGTATGCTCGCTGACCAGATACTGTGTGTGGAGCGGACCCACCCGGACTCTTTAGTTACTGTCCTTGGTGACTTTAACAAAGGTAACCTCACCCACGAACTCCCTAAATACAGACAGTTTATTAAATGCCCGACCAGAGATGAGAATATTCTGGATCACTGTTACACCACAGTCAGGGATGCTTATCACGCCGTCCCCCGTTCTGCACTGGGCCACTCCGACCACGTCATGGTACACCTGATTCCTGCGTACAGGCAGAAACTAAAGCTCTGCAAACCTATAGTGAGGACATCAAGGAAGTGGACCAGCAAGGCTGTGGAGGATCTCCAAGGATCTACTGACTGGGATATGTTCAGGACTGCTACCAACAGTCTGGATGAGTACACGGTTAGGCTGTGACGTCCTACATCAGCTTTTGTGAGGACTGCTGTGTTCCATCACGCACTAGGGTGAATTACAACAACGACAAACCCTGGTTCACAGCCAAACTCAGACAGCTAAGGTTGGCAAAGGAAGAGGCCCTCAGGAGTGGGGACAAAGACAGATTCAAAGAGTCGAAGTACAAGTTTAGCAAGGCGGTGAAAGAGGCTAAACGACTGTACTCTGAGAAGCTCCAACACATCACCTAGCCAACAACCTGAACAAGTTCTACTGCCGCTTTGAAAGACAAAGGGACAGTCCAGAAACCATCCCCCCACGACACCTCCCAACAGCTCCAGCTCCAGTCACCTCCACCAATGCCCACCATAAAGCTCCCCACCCACCTCAGTGATGACTCTTTCCATCCATGAGAGGGACGTCAACAAACTCTTCAGGAGACAGAACCCCCGGAAAGCAGCTGGACCAGATTCTGTCTCCCCATCCGCCTTGAAGCACTGCGCTGATCAGCTGTCTCCAGTGTTCACAGACATTTTTAACACCTCACTGGAGACATGTCACGTGCCAGCTTCAAGTCCTCAACCATCATCCCTGTTCCCAAGAAGTCAAGGATCACAGGACTTAATGACTTCAGACCCATCGCCCTGACCTCTGTGGTCATGATGTCCTTTGAGCGCCTTCTGCTCTCACACCTCAAGGACATGACCGACCCTCTCCTGGACCCCCTGCAGTTTGCCTACAGAGCCAACAGGTCTGTAGACAATGCAGTCAACTTGGCCCTCCACTTCATCCTCCAGCACCTGGACTCCGCAGGAACCTACGCTAGGATCTTGTTTGTGGATTTCAGCTCTGCCTTTAACACCATCATCCCAACTCTGGTTCAGGAGAAGCTCTCCCAGCTGAGCGTGCCTGACTCCACCTGCAGGTGGATTACAGACTTCCTATCTGACAGGAAACAGTGCGTGAAGCTGAGGAAACACGTCTCCGATGCAGCACCAGATCCCCCCAGGGCTGTGTTCTTTCTCCTCTGCTCTTCTCCCTGTATATAAACAGCTGCACCTCCAGTCACCGGCCTGTCAAGATCCTGAAGTTTGCAGACAACACCACCCTCATCGGACTCATCTGTGATGGCGACGAGTCCTCCTACAGTTGGGTGGTTGACCATCTGGTGACCTGGTGCAACCAGAACAACCTAGAGCTCAACGGTCTAAAGACAGTGGAGATGGTTGTGGACAACAGGAAGAACTCTGCCTCACCTGCCCCCATCACCCCCTGTGACTCCACTACTGACACTGTGGAGTCTTTCCGCTTCCTGGGAACTATCATCTCCAAGGACCTCAAGTGGGAGCTGAACATCAGCTCCCTCATCAAGAAAGCACAGCAGAGGATGTACTTCCTACGGCAGCTGAAGAAATTCAGTCTGCCAAAGACAATGATGGTTCACTTCTACACAGCCATCATTGAGTCCATCCTCACCTCCTCCATCACCATCTGGTACGCTGCTGCCACCGCCAAGGACAAGGGCAGACTGCAGCCTGTCATTAGGTCTGCAGAGAAGGTGATTGGCTGCAATCTTCCCATCTCTTCATGCCCTGTACGCCTCCAGGACCCTGAGGCATGCAAGAAATCTTGTGGCTGATCCCTCTCACCCCGGACACAAACTCTTCAAGACTCCCCTCTGGCAGGAGGCTGTGGTACATCAGGACCAAAACCTCACGCCACAACAGTTTTTTCCCATCTGCTGTTAGCCTTATCAGCAAGGCCCGGAAACCCCCCCTGACACTCTTCACACTCCACCTCTTCCTCATCTTGTCACACTGACATAGACAAAACTCTATGTGTTACATTAACGCTCAGCTTGGACTTCTTTCTGAAAAAACAGACTGTGTTTCCGGAGGAAAAAAAACAGACTTGTGTATATATATTTATATTGTTATATTTTGTACTTCTTTAATAGCTATATTTAGTAGATGTGTCATACACCAACTTCACCAAAACAGATTCCTCTTATGTGTAAAATCGTACTTGAAAATAAAGCTTTTTCTGATTCTGATCTGATTCTGATTCTGATTCCTGAATTTCACGTCTTATTAATGAATGATTGAAATGTTAAAAGTGGTAAGTAATGGAGTGTTTATTACCTTTACTGACATGGTTCCCAAGGGTCCCAAGCAAAGGGGAGTAATTAGTTTTCTTATAATAATAATTTCATCCATAAGTAACACAATGTCAGAAGGGGCAGATACCCTCTCTAAGTTGATGAGCAGGCTTCAAACAAACCTTTTGATAAAGCTTACAGTTACAGCTGACTCAGACATGCCTTGGACCAGCCCCTAGTTATGCTGCTTTAATCTTAGGCTGCTGGAGCACTTCCCATTATACACCTAGCTCCTCTCACATTCTCTCCCTCTCCAGTCCCACTAATGCATGTAATTACTTGGCTTCTTCTGACTTGGAGTCTTTGTGCTTTCTCATCTCACAGGTTCCCATGAATCTTGACTGCACCTGAATTGTGGTGCCCTGCTTGACACCTACTACATCTATTATTATAATTCGTCATATTTCTATTGTTATTAGATTCATGGAATTGTCATTATGTACCAACACTGTCTGATACCCTGATACCCAATTCATATGCTATACTCTCTCTCTCTCTCTCTCTCTCTCTCTCTCTCTCTCTCTCTCTCTCTCTCTCCCTCATCCCCTACAACCAATCAGTTGAAGCAGATGGCCATCCACTCAGAGCCTGGATCTGCTGACTCACTGAGTTTAACATTAGCATTTGCTTAGTATGATAGACTTATAAAATCTGCTAGCAAGAAACATCATTTTAGGCGACAAAATCCACTGTTATTAGCTATCAATCAGACGCCAGTTCAACCAGATGATAGGGGGGCAAACAGCCTTCTTTATCAAGATGGAGGAGTTGAGGGTCCAGGAGAGGTCCTCAGAGATGTGGACACCCAGGAACTTGAAGCTTGAGACTAGGGCTGGGCGATATGGCTGAAACTGTATCATGATATAAGCGTTTTACATCGGTCGATATCAATAACTATTGTTTTTTTTATGACCAATTTAAAATAAGGACCAGGAGAAAAATACATTAAATTTAAACATTTTTATTTTAAATTTAACCTTCCTGTGATTATAATCCCCTCAGCTATCAAGGCAGAAAGGAAAGGAAATGTCAACACAACTATGGAAAACACTCTCATTGCAAGTGTGCTTTAAAAAAAAAGCATGTGTAAGAGATTTTTATAACCTGGCTTCTCCACAGTGCTCAGCGGAAGCATGTCTTTAGCTATATGATATGCCACTGCCTCCGTTATGTCTTTGTGCCTTTTAGATGATTTGTCATAAGGCACTGAAGCAGAGTACCTCTCCATGGAGGTCTGCTGCTTGTGCGACGGTGCTGCGGTTACAGATGTTGTTAGACGTTGGCAAATACGGCCGCGCTCCAAAGGGTGAGCGCGGCTAAGGTGGTAAAACAAGTTTGTGGTATTAACTGGTCTCGGTGGGGACGACAGTCTTGCCTTATTTACAGACCACATTTGTCTGACTACGGTCCGACTTAAAAAATCCAAAAAACTGCCATACTGGTGAGCTGACTTTCCCTGTTTTATCGACAATTTCTTTGCTTGCTGCAGCGCTCACTTTCTATTTCTCATCGCACTCTTAGCGAAGAATCAAACACAAGCCAATGCGATGGCGCAACCAAACTTGATACTGTTACATGATTGGCTGTTAGCGTGTCACTCCCACTGATCATTGATTACTCCCTGTACTCCCTACGTTGCTTGGTTACCTGAGAGCGAGTGCCTTTGTTCATGCAACCAATCTTGCTCATAACTTCTGGTTTCTTTCAACGAAGAAAAAAAATTATCGAATGTTTTATCTAACGCATTTTATATTGATATTGATTACATGTCTATTGCGAGACATATCGTTAACCTTTTTATCACTCAGCCCTACTTGAGACACATTCAACCTTAGCCCAGTCGATGTCAATGGAGGTGTGACTGCAGCCTTTGGTATTCCTGTAGTCCACAATGAGCGCCTTTGTCTTCTTGCTGTTGAGGGTCAGGTTGTTGTCGGTGTACCACAATGCCAGCTGCTGAACCTCATCCCTGTAGGCTGACTTGTCATTGTTGTTGGTCTCATCTGTGAACTTGATGATGGAGTTGGAGCCATGCACAGGCACGCAGTCGTGGGTGAGAGGGCTCAGCACACTGGTGTTCAGGGTCACGGTGGCAGAGGTGTGGGTGTCTAACCTAACAGACTGGGGTCTGTTGGTCAGGAAGTCCAGGGTCCAGTTGCAGAGGGTGATGCCGAGGTCACTGAGTTTGTTGACCAGTTTGCAGGTGATGACTGTGTTGAATGCTGAGCTGAAGTTGATGAACAGCATCCACGCGTTGGTGTTGTTGTTGTCCAGATGTGTCAGGATGGAGTGCAGTGCCTGTAGAGATGGCGTCCTCTGTCAACCTGTTTGGTTGGTAGGCAAACTGTTGGGGATCCAGTGTTGGGGAAAGACAGCATTTGTGGTGGGCTAAGACCAGCCTCTTGAAGCACTTGTTGATAATGGGGGTGAGTGCGACAGGGCTGAAGTCTTTAAGGCCCACCCCAGCTGACTGCTTTGGTACCGGCATGATGGTGGTGGTCTTGAGGCATGTGGGGACTGCTGCCTCAGCCAGTGACAAGTGGAAAATCTCAGCTGTTCAGCACAGGCCTTGAGCACACAGCTGGGTATGGCGTCAGGGTCAGCAGCCTAACGGACATTCACCCTGCTGAGTGCAGAATGCACATCATAAGTCGAGAGCGTGAGGGGCTGTTCATCTGGGTGCGGAGCAGTTTTGGTGGCTGGTTGTGTGTTGTCTCTGTCAAAGGGAGCGTAGAAGTTGTTGAGCTTGTCGGGCAGGGAGGCATTGCTGATTGGCCGGGCAATCTTGACCTGGATGCCCTGCCACACGCGGCGGGGGTCGGCATTGTTGTGGAAGTGCACCTCAATCTGTAGCTTGTGAGTGTGTTTAGCTTCCTTGATGCCCCTATTCAGGTTAGCTCTGGACCTGCCGTCCCTGCAGCTCTATCACGTTCTCTGGCATGCTGTTATGAAGCCACATTTCAGTGAAAATCATGATATTGTAGTCAATAAACATTCTCTATGATGTGATGCAAAGTCGGAGCCCATCCATTTTGGTCGCCAAGGACTGAACATTGGCGAGGGAGATACTGGGTAGCGGTAACCGGTGCTTCGTCCATAGACCTCCATGCTTCCCTCTCCTTTGTTTATAATCTCGACACCGCCGATGGTCACTTCCAGTCGGCATAGCTGAGTCGGTCAGCCTCGCTGTCCTGCCGATCTCCTGAGGGAGTTGAAGTCTTCACATACACTGCTTGGGCATCGAAAACTTAAATCCACAAGTTGCTGTCTGGTGTAGGAAGTGTTGGCAAAGCTGTAATGAGCGAACAGGTGTGAAACCTGCAAGACAATAACTGTATCACGATTTCTAGTGAGACGCTGAGCCTCGCATTGTGCATGCACCACCATCTTGATAGTATATCCATCCATAAGATCTGTTCACTCTGGGGGAGAATTTCAACAAGCACTATTTATAAGTAAAAGAAATACTAGACTGCTGTGAACGGAAGACCACACGACAGAGAGAATCAGTTTTATTTTCAAATTGTCAGCTTAGCATGGATGCAGTACTGCTTCCTGTTCAACTTTGACCTCCTGAACTTGCTGCTGTTTTGTGAACAGAGTTTTGTAAATTGAGAAACTCTTAGCAACATTTCAATTGTGCTCACTTTCAGCCTAACTACCAAATAAAGTGGTCTAAATCATCTGGATCAGCTCTTGGTTTGTTTCCAATCAGTCCGATAGTCTGACTGCTTTGTCTGCTCTTTTCAGACGTTGTTGTACGATTGTACCAATGTTGCCTTGTTCCCAATTAATTATTTGATGGGTGCAATGGTAAATATCAAGCTCTAATGGACAGTTTGCTCAATTGAGCTCCCCCTTGGTTAACTGAAGGGAGCTGGATAATATAGTTCCATTCCTTTACAAAAAGTTGTTCAACAGCTCATTGTTCTTTTTTCTTTTCCTTTCTTTTTTTTTTTTAGGGGGCAGGGGTTAAAATAATCACTATGTTAATGGTAATATTTGGATCACTTTCAAACATGGACATGCCACCAATGTAATTTCATTTAAAATTTGTGGATTTCACTCATCTTGTTTTCTGCTCAGGGCCTCTGCTGATCATTTTTATAGTGCCCAATGGCACAACTGCACAATTGAGGGTTACCAACACAGCATACAAAGTCTCATCATGCTTGGCTTGACAAGCTGATAGGCCTGGAGAGTCAGGCCAGTGTTAAAAGTGCTAAATGAAATTGGTAAATAAAAGAGGAAACAACACAATGCACTACCAGTCAGTCACTAGACGAGCTTTTACTCACATGAATGTCCAACACAGAAATGATCCACCCTGACTGAAAGTGACTGATTCTGACTGCTTCCAGGTGCCAGATGACAGTGTCAGAATATGAGGCATTGTAGCTGTTTTACTATAGCTTTGCCTTCATTCTCTCTCATTAGTCTGAAGAGTGAGCGATGGGTCATTCACCTACTGCTGGGATATGTGTCACCCCACACTTGTCCACTGTTCTACTCTCTCCGTCACACCCTTTCTCTCTTGTGTAGTTTGTGTCCAAGGGGGAAATTAGGAAGTTGAAAGAACTGTATGCAAATGTGAGAACATCAAACTGCCAGTTTATTATTGTGTCTGTCTCTTTTGTTGTAGTCCACTTATAGATGTTAAAGTCTTTTTAGTGCAGTAAGGTTGAAGATTTTACTGGGAAAAATTCTGACTTAATTTGTTTTCTGGCTATTTGGGGACAGCAGAACAGGCTGAAAAGACAATATACAGTATATTTAAAAGCAATGTGATTTTTGGCAATTTAAAGCTAAATTACAATAATAACTAATTAACATTGCTTAAATTGGTTGCATGGTTGGTCATCATTGAATTGAGGAAACACCATGTTGTGTTTGTTTATTGTTATTATTATTATTATTCAGGTTCAAGCCCTGAATGGGCAAAACCCTATTATGTCTGTGCTGATTTATTAATATTGTTATTGTTATTATTATTATTAGCATATAAACCCTGATGGGACAGAACGCTATTGTGTTTGTGCCATATGTATATATTTCTGTCATAAATGAGTAAGAGTAGTGAAAAAACATGGCTGCCATCAACCAAAAAACTTTGCAGGAGGCAAAGAAAATGGCAATAACTTACAAACTATTGGTCCATTAATCATAAATCTTGGTACATATTTTCAGACCATGATGGGGATTAGTCCTACTAAAGTACCTTCAACCAGACCACAAATATAAGGCACACCACAAATAACAAAAAAACTGAACCTCAAAACCCAGTGGACAGAATTTACATGTGCATGCTCTGAGTAAAACTACTAAACAAAATCTGAGGTGCCATATTGACTGGTGCAAATGGGTGGCGGTGGTCACATATTGTTTTATAACTCAGTATGCCTTTGAGCAATCTGTTGTGATCAGCAGTTCTCTTCCTGCCTTTTCCTTTTGTATTATGTTCCCATTCCCTGTGTCTCCTGTCTGTCCTTCCCGCTGTATATGTGTGTGTACAACTGCAGGACATGGCTGGCAGGTTTGCTCACTCCGCTTGCCCCGCCTCCTCCTCTCCTGATCACATCTACTGATAATCCGTTGTGCATCCAGCTGTGCACTGCAAGTTTGTCTGTTGTGAGCATTCTGGATTTGGATTCTTTATCTGCCTGTCTGCTCTCAGCCAATTAAGAGACAATATTGTTGGATCATC
Organism: Chaetodon auriga; assembly: GCF_051107435.1. Lineage (NCBI taxonomy): Eukaryota > Metazoa > Chordata > Actinopteri > Chaetodontiformes > Chaetodontidae > Chaetodon > Chaetodon auriga. Next base: position 28,133,674 of record NC_135080.1, on the reverse strand, counting down.
TTGGACTTAGATTTAGACTTTTACTTTATTGATCCCAATTTGGGAAATTCTTTTGTTGCAGCAGCAGTTTAAACATACACATAAACATAAAATATATACAATAAGAAGAACTAGAAAATTTCCTCTGGGGAAATTTTCTAGTTAGGGTCACGGGGTCTAATGCCGGAGTGTGTACAAAATGATGAGATTCTTCAGACATTTCAAACAATTAATACTAGTAAAACGTAATGAGGCTCAGAGGTTGCCACGGCAACTTATGTTGCGAAAAACTGGTATTTTGTAAAGAAAAGTAATAGCACACCAATCCCGATCAAGACGCACGTTTTGATATATAACTCGCCTGGGTCCTCTCAAAGCTGTAGGACTAGTAGCGAATCGAAATTTGACACAGAACAGGAAGAATAACCAGTGCTCATGGCTTGCCCTGTGGCCCTAACTAGACAATTTCCCCTGGAAAGGGCTACTGCCGGAGTGTGTACATTATGATGAGATTCTTCACACATTTCAAACAGTTAATACTAGTAACATTATGATGTTATACACAAGGAGCCAATGTTGGGAAAGTTCACTTTCCACATGAACGACTTAAAAGTTCAGTTCACAAATTTTAAAATGAACTAGTTCAGTTCATAATTCATAATTCAAAATTTTTAACAAAGTTCACTGTCCTTAAAATGAAGTAGTTCATGATTTACAATAGCATTGAGGGGACAGCATTTCCCCATTGCTGCTTGATGCTTTGTTGCTGTCCATTCAGTCCACACTACAGCTGCAGCTTTCACCCCATGTGACGCACGCGGCGGTGCGACGCTGTTGGCTATGGCAAGCCGTTCCTGCCAGAAATACGCCACATTCAGTCACGTTTCAACTTCATTACGGCGTAAAAAGCGCAGTTTTTTCAGGTTTTACAGTGCTTTTTACTTCGTAATGAAATCCTTCAAGAACGCGCGTAAAATATGCTCATTTGTGCACATCACAACGCACGTAACAAACGGCGTTTTTCTAGTATGATAATAATCTCCACCCTTCTTTTCTCTCAGCCACTGAGCTTGAAGTGTCTGCGCCCAATCGCTGATCAAGACAAGCAGACCAAATCAGTTCAGCACAGATCTCCTTTGTGGCAAAGTTTGTCCTAACTTACCTTGTCGTTTCTTGTAGGTTAATATTTTGGGTGATAGGCAGGAAAATATCCCATAAATTAACTTCAAACTTCAAACTTTATTTATTTATATGGCACTTGTCAGACTTAAAAAGCAACACAAAGTGCCTCACAGAGGCTGAAAACAACAAAGAAGAAAACCCAGCCCTCCCGCCCCCATAAATACATACAGAAACACACACACAGACACGTACACACGCGCACACACACGCACACACACACCCGCACACACACACACCCATACAGACAAGATAAGGGGTAAGCCACCTTTGGGGGCCATCCACACTGAGAGGGCCCCCGGCTCATGACCGGGGGGCACCGCCCGAGACTGCCCCGACCCAGGCAGACAGGAGACCCCACACCAAGGTGCGGAGGCCTCCAGTCATCCAGGCCAGAGCCGTCCCCTCAGCAGCGCCCCCATCAGTAGGCGAGGAGCAGTTCCCAGTGAGGGGGGCCCCCATGAGGAAACGCTTGACCTAAAAACCAAGGACCCCCATGAGGAAACGCTGGAGCTAAAAACCAAGGGACTAAGACATAAACATAAAATGAAATAAAATGAGTAAATGAAATAAATAGCAATTAAACATGTTGTTAAAATATGCAACTAAAATAAGATACGAACAAAGATAAATATGCTGAGAAGCGTGAATAAGAAAAATGAAACAAATCAATTGAAAGCCTGATTAAAAAGGTTGGTCTTTATAAACATCAACAGTCTCTGCGGCACTGAGGCTCTCCGGCAGGCTGTTCCACAATCGGGGTCCATAATAACTAAAAGCCGCCTCCCCGTGTGTTTTAGTTCTTACTTTTGGAATGATTAAGAGGCCAGTACCGGAGGACCTCAGGGTCCGCGAGGGTTGGTAGGGTAAAAGTAGGTCAGATAAATAAGAAGGAGCAAGACCGTTAAGACATTTAAAAACTAATAAAAGAACCTTAAAATCAATCCTGAAACGCACGGGGAGCCAATGCAGCGATTTTAAAACTGGCGTAATGTGCTCCCGCCCTCTGGTCCTCGTCAGCACTCGTGCGGCTGAATTCTGTAGTAAGTGAAGGTTGGAGATACTCTTTTGGGAAGACCAGAGAGCAGGGCATTACAGTAATCTAAGCGACAGGAGATAAAAGCATGCATCAGCACCTCCGTGCTGGCCTGAGAGAGAAACGGGTGGACTCTGGCTATGTTCTTGAGATGGTAAAAACCTATCTTTGTTATGTTTTTGATGTGTGGAATAAAAATAAGCTCAGAGTCAAAAATCACGCCCAGATTTTTTACAGCATGTGTTGGTTTAAGATCTTGTAGTTTTGGTAAAAGTTTCTCTCTCTGGCCTTCAGGACCAATGACTAAGACCTCTGTTTTGTCCTGGTTGAGCTGAGGGAAATTTTCTGCCATCCATGACTTTATGTCTAAAATGCAGTTAAAAAGGGCATCAATTGGCCCTGTGTCATCAGGAGACACGGCAATGTACAGTTGTGTATCGTCAGCATAACTATGGGGGTAGCATGTACAGATTAAAAAGAGTTGGACCTAAAATTGACCCCTGGGGAACCCCACACTTGATCTCATGGGTTCCTGAGGAACATGCATCCCAACTTACAAAGAAGTGTCAGTCAGTCAGGTATGAGACGAACCAGTTAAAAGCAGTACCTGAGAGGCCGACCAGGTGCCTCAGCCTGTCTAATAAAATGCGATGGTCTACTGCAGGGGTATTCAACTAAAATTCAAAGAGGTCCGGTTAGAGAAAATTTCCTAAAGCAAAGGTCCGGAACATCATAATGTCATAACGTTATGATTTGTGTGATATATATACTGAAGTAGCCTAGTAGTTGTATCAACATCTGCATGTAATCAACATCTGATCAAATAAAGAAAGTACAATTCAAAAACATTTCGACAGTATTTATTGTCACTTAACATTAAACCAGGCAGATTTGAATTTAAAAATGAAATAGAGAAAATAAAATGTTTTTTGAAAAATTGTGCATTATAAAAGAAAGTGTTTAATTTTAGAAAAAGTAAAAGTGAAGCAACAGCTTGAATATTCCTTTTTCTTTGTTAACTTTCACATCTTAACAGTCTCAACTAATTTGAAAATAACAGCTGAACAGTTATACAGTTTCTCTTTCTTTCCCTCTTTTCCCACTCTCCACACTTTTTGTTGTTCAGTGAGAGAACTGAGCTCGAGCTTGTCCTGCCGGGATTTTAAACCTGGGCTGGAATGGTGTCAAGGCCATCCTCTTTGTCTTCTCTCCTGCTAACTCGTCTCTTCCTCTTTGTCTCTTCCTGCCTTTCGCTCACTCGCCTCTCCGTCTTCTCGCCCTGTATCGCTTCTTTCTTTTTCTATCTTTCTAACTTTCTAATTTTCTATCGTCTCTCCATTCGCTTCTCACTCCTCATCTGACTGCAGTCAGAGTTGCTATGTTTATCGTCCGCAATGCAGAGATGCGACTGGCTGGGTAGCATCACGTGGGATGGCTTAACTCGCATGCAATTGGTTTGTGCGTTTCCTCAGCCGCTAAACCGGTGCCGTAAAGACTAGAAAAGTTGTGCCGGTTAAAATATAAGTGTCCCGTCAAAATTTGAAATCCCTTAATAATTTACTTGTTATAGGTCCGGGTCCGTATAGGACGGTGTCTGGGTCCGGACTCGGACTGCGGTCCGCCTGTAAGTGACCCCTGGTCTACTGTATCGAAGGCGGCGGTTAGATCCAGCAGTACCAAGACTGTGAGCTTGTGGTTATTCAAGTTGGACCTGGTATCATTTAAAATCTTTAAAAGGGCTGTCTCGGTACTGTGGTTCATCCTAAAACCGCCTTTCCAAACCAGATGCCTCTCTAAAATGTTATTTTTGTTTAAAAAGTCATTTACTTGGTTAAAAACTAGTTTTTCTAAAATTTTACTTCAAAAAGGTAAGTTGGATACAGGTCGGTAGTTATTAAGAATGTTGGGGTCTAAATTGCTTTTATTCAGAAGGGGCTTCACCACCGCCATTTTAAAGGAGGCGGGGAAGACACCCGTCTGAAGAGAGCAATTCACCATGTATAACAGCTGTTCCTCAAAGAATCCATAGAGTGTTTTAAAAAACGGTGTGGGAATTGGATCTAAAAGGCAGGTTGTAGGGTTTACCTGGGAGAAAACTCGACTAAGTGTCCTTGCATCAACCAGGGCAAAACTCTCCAGTGTTTCCTCAGATAGAACCTGTGATCCAGGTGTGTTGGTAGTTAAAACCTGTTGAGATAAAAGACTGGATCTGATGTATCAGTTTTGTACCTGAAGTGGTCTGCAAAGTCTTCGCACAGGGTATTTGTTATTGTCTTATGAGATCTGTTAAAATTACTGTTTGTTAAAAGATCAATGGTGAAGAAGAGAAATTTGGGATTATTTTTGTGGTCAGAGATTAGTTTTTTGAAGTGAGAAATTCTTGCCTGTTTAATAGTGCTATTGTAAGTTTTGAGGTGTTGACGTAAAACTTCATAGTGGACTGTTAGTTTTGATTTTCTCCATTTCCTTTCGGCACTCCTGCAGTTTCTTTTCAGTTGCTAAATTTCCTCATTTCTCCACGGAGGTATAGGTTTTTTCTTAATTGTTTTTGTTAAAAGAGGAGCCACTGAGTCCAGCGTTGACTTCAAATTGCTGTTAAAACTGTCAACGATAAAATCACAGGGTGCTGGTAAAATCTCTGCAGGAGTGCTCTGTAAAATCTGGATAAAATTTGCAGCCACTTCAGGAGTTAGGTAGCGTTTCCCCACTGTTCTCACTGGAGCCTTCCGCTGATTAAAACTGGTGATGTTAAAAAACACACAATAGTGGTCAGACACAGCCTTTGCATAATGGTCTGTAGACCATTATGCAAAGAATAGGAGGGCTGCTTAAAACAAAGGCATGGTGCTCCAATGATGTAAAACTGTTAAAAGAGACTGCATTTGCAGACATTGTAATTCTTGTGATGGATGCAGTTCCGCCTCCTTTTTTGCCCCCCCCCCAGTAGAGAATAAAAAGTTAAAATTTGGTGGGGAGGCCTCAGTGAGAACAACAGGTGCATCGGTGCCAAGCCATGTCTCTGTAAGGAGAATGCCATCTAGCTTTTTGTCTAAAATCAAATCATTTATGATAAAGGATTTGTTTAAAAGAGAGCGCACATTCAGCACAGCTAATTTGATATCTGTGCTGAACGTGCGCTTATCATGGTGTTTTAAAGGAATGTTAAGAACAGTGCTGGGTCTAAAAACATTCCTGGATTTTAACTGTCTGTGTGAAGTGATGGTTCTAATGGAGTGAATGTCCTGAGTTTTTGGTGGCTGAGAGGAGGTTACTGATGTAAAGGTGTGTATGGTGTGGGTGAAACATGTGGTGGACGAGGGTGCGGGTGAGTGTGGGGCAGAGGGCCCGTGTGCGTGAGTCATACCATTTAGTCAGGAGGTGGCTGAAGTGCAGGACCGGACAGTGAGATCAATGTTGACTGATAAAAGCCGTGAACCCTCCTGGTTGGGGTGGGGACTGTCCCGTTTAAAAAGGCAAGGTCTGTTTAAAAACGCTATAAAATTGTCCACATACGGGATACTTTTACTCAGGCAGTATCCCTTCAGCCACAGGTGCAGCTGGCGAAGCCGGCTGGTGATGACGTCACCGTAGCGTGGCGGGGGAAGCGGGCCGGAGATAATTAGGCGCTTCCCCATGTCCAACAGGCGGTCGATCAGCAACACGAAGTCCTTCTTCAGGACCTCAGACTGCTGGTTTTTCACGTCGTTAATGTCGGCCTCCAGGACCAGTGTGGAGGCCGGGCTGTGCTGCGCACACAGCTGAAGAGCAGCGGATGCAACCTCCGTGAGGCGTGCTCCAGGGTGGCAGAAGATCCGGCCGCCGAGCACTGCCACGTGCCTGACCATGGAGGTCCCCACCACCCGCACCGAGGGGGGGGTGCGCTGCATTACTGGCTCCCTGGAGGTGCGGCGGGGGCGAGGTGGAGCCTGCTGGGGTCGCGACGTGGTTGCTCCGGGCCGAGCTAGGGGAGGGACCATGCTGGACTGGCGGATCCCACTTCCTGGACAGGTGAGAGCCACGGACAGCTGGGTGGACAGGTCCTGGCAGCGAGCTTGACCGGGCACCGACGGGAGGGAAATCCTGCAGGCTCAAGATGTCGAACCTGTTGTCCAGTGGCAGCTCCGGAGGTGGTGGAGGAGGAGATGGCCGGGCTCCAGCGCCCCGGTGCACCACCGACCAGGGTTCCCTCGGCCTGAGTGGAGTCGAGCTTACTGGACCCTCCACTCCATCCTCCCCAGTGAAGCAGTGCGACTCCACGGGGCGAAGGCAGGAAGTGAAAGGTGCCGATGCCTTGGGCTTGGCTCCCTGTCAGTGCCAGCGGGACTCGGCCAGTGCTGGTGCCGGAGTTCCGGTGGCGATCGAGCCGGTCCACAGCAGGGTGGTGTTGTTCGTGGCCGCCATGTACTGGTCACCAGCGCCGGATGCCCTCAGGTAGGTGATATGTTTGGCCTGGGCCGTGGCGACAGTGGAGAAGTCCAGGAGGATCTTGTCCCTCTCCTTGAGGTCGGCCTGCAGACCGGAGATGCTCTCCCGTAGTTTCGAGAGGGTGGGAAGGCAGGACTCACACACCGCCATCATACCTGTAGCCGGTGGCGTCTCTCGGTAATCCACGAATCGATAACACGCTGGCAAAAACGGGCTGGTAACATCAACGAAGGGCCAGCAGATCCACTGCAGCCAATATATTTGGTCCAAAACGCGATAATAATCCACAGAAAGATGTTTTCTCAGCCAGCGGTGTGCCTCCGTTTGTCGTTACAACTTCCGCAAACAAAACCATAAATTAACTTCGTTGTTATTTTAAATTTCTCTTCCATGCATCGTTTATTTATTTATTTATTTATTTATTTTGGTCAATGCTTCTATGTCATTGTTGATTTTTAGTGGTTTACTCCCTGGCCAATGAAGTGAAGAAATGGTGCAGTGGTTAGAGCTCTGGACTTGAAACAGAGACCTTTAGCTTGCAGGTGTGAATCCCGTGAGTGGCATTGTTTACTTCAACCCTTTGTGTTTTTTTACTCTGACATACACCACATTGCTATATTGTGATGTATTTGTTTGGACATAAACCCACTGACTTTGCAGCCCTGTGTTAGTAAACAAGATGGCAGAAACCTGTGTGTACTTCCTCTCATTTCTGTCATTGTTTGAACTCCCCTTCAATGCATTGTTAGGATATACAGACATATATTTTGGCTATATATACAGTCGTCCTCAAAATTATTCATACCCTTGCTAATTCTTGTGATTTTTTAATTTAGTGATGAAATTTCAAGTTTGTGTACCAGTTATAAGTGACCAACAATTGAAAGAATGACAACAATACAAAATTCAAAAAAATCTTTATTTCAGAGGTATTTTATTGATGGATTCCCAAAAAATGCCATGTTCATATTTATTCATACCCTCGTCCTTTGTCTTTCTTTAATAGTCAATCGCATAGCCTTTGTTCTTTATGACTGCTTCTAGACGATTCTTGTACGTGTCCACAAGCTTCCTGCATGTCTCCTGTGGGATGTTGGCCCACTCTTCCTTGGCGAAAGCCTCAAGCTGGGTCAGATTGGTCGGTTTCCTAGCCATCACTCTGGTCTTCAAGTGATGCCACAAGTTTTCAATGGGGTTCAGGTCAGGACTTTGACTTGGCCATTCTAGGACGTTGACATCATTGTCTTTGAACCATTTCTTCACTACCTTGGCAGTGTGTTTAGGATCATTGTCTTGCTGGAACGTCCAGTTGTGGCCAAGCTGGAGTTTCTCAGCAGATTCCTTCACATTTTCATCAAGGATCCTGATGTAATCCTCCTTTTTCATGGTTCCTTGGACCTTGACGAGATTCCCTGTGCCACTGGAGGAGAAACATCCCCATAGCATTATGTTCCCACCACCATACTTGACAGTGGGCACAGTGTTCTTCGGTCTGTAGGCTTCTCCTTTCTTTCTCCAGACATACTGAGTATCCATATGGCCAAATAACTCCAACTTTGTCTCGTCAGACCACAGGATGGTTGACCAAAAGCTGGGATCTTGCTTCAGATGACGTCTAGAAAAGGCCAGGCGAGCTTCCAGATGCTTCTTCCTGAGCAATGGCGTCTTCCGAGGTGTACGTCCATGGAGACCTCCTCTGTGCAAAACTCGCTCGATGGTGGACCGTGACACCTGTGTCCCTGCCTGGTCAAGCATTTCAATTAGGGCCTTGGTTGTGGTCTGTGGGTTGTTGTTGACCTCTCGGCAGATTTTCCTGGCAAGTTTAGAGGACACCTTACGCTTTCTGCCACGCCCACTGAGGTTTTTAACAGTGTTGAACCTCTTGTGCTTGTTGATGATGCTCTGGATGGTTGACACAGGGACATCATACTGCTTGGAAATGGCCTTATAACCCTTTCCTTCACTGTAGGCACATACAAGACGGTGACGTAGGTCCTCGCTGAGCTCCTTCTTCTTGACCATGATGACCAGAAATTGAGAATGACCTGAGCACTTTTCCCCTATTTATACTCTTCTGGAAGGATGGGTTTTTTTTGTTTTTAAATCAGTGTTTAACATTTGGTCAACAATGTTAAAGGGTTTTATTCCATTGTGACACCTTAAAGTAACTACTTGACAAAGATTACCACATTTGGTACATTTTTGTTGAAATATTGTCAGGGGTATGAATAATATTGAACATGGCATTTTTTGGGAATCCATCAATAAAATACCCCTGAAATGAATATTTTCTTAAATTTTATATTGTTGTCATTCGTTCAATTGTTGTTCACATATAACTGATACACAAACTAAAAAAAAATGTAATATTTCGTCACTAAATTAAAAAATCACAAGAATTAGCAAGGGTATGAATAATTTTGAGGACGACTGTACATATACATACATATGTCTGTGTGTGTGTGTGTGTGTGTGTGTGTGTGTGCGTGTGCGTATTTTTTATTTTTTTTTTGCTCTGGTAAGCCTTGTGGTAGAATCAGGAGGGGAGGAAACACAGCTAAGATCATTATAATGCTTCACCTATCTGCAGATATGAAATTATTGGACTGCAGGTGGCGCCACGCAACTAACTATGCATTTTCACCTCTCCCCAAGTGTTTCTGTTCATAGCCAATCCACATCATCCATTGTTGACAGTTTTTGACAGCGATCAACGTGAGGCTATCTCAGGGAGCTAAACATAAAGTTGTTCAGGTGAGTCAAACATCAGACATTAGAATTCGCATTACTACTGTCAGATTTACAGTACTTCATCATGATAGCACGCAATATTGTTATGTCCAGCTGTAGGGATGGCAGCGGCATTACGGTCAGATTGCAGTCTGTGAAGATGTAATGGGGCTACAGGTGGTAGAAGTTATTCAGCAGCTGAAGGGTTGCAGGATTGAGTCCAGCCCAACACAGTCAAACTGTGTTTTAGTAAGACACTACCTTATCTTGATATCAATGTGTCTCCAAATCTCTACATAAAATGTAATGTAGCCCATTCTTATATTTGTGATCATCTTCACTGGATCTGCTGCCTCATGCCAAATCACAGTTGTGCTGACACAACAATGCCGCTTGTGGTGTTACACTCTTGTGATAGTTATTGAGTATTATTTTTTAAAGATCATATTTGCACATAAATTGGATTATATTTTTCATTTGCTCAAAATTACAGGAGGTAACATGGAAGAAAGGGGAAGCATTTTAGAGAAAAAAATCCAATTTTACCACTTTTAAGAATATAGTGTTAAAATGGAGAAAAAAAACAAACAAACAAAACATTTTCTAAGCTGACAACCTGGCTCGAACACATGTTAAGGGGTTAAATATCAATACTGGATAGTTTGTATGCTTGTAACAAAAAGTGTCCAACAAAGTTTTAATATCAGTTTTGGCCCCCTGACTAAAAGCAACTGGTTAAAATAGCATTTCAGTTAGCTAGGATATTTAATGGTCTAATTTCTTTAATGAAATTTACATCGTCTTCTATCTATCTATCAATCTATCTATCTAATAACAGATCTAACAGGATCGATCCAGTACTGGTTAGTTGCGTGGGGCCACCTGCAGTCCAATAATTTCATATCTTAATTGCAGATAGGTGAACCATTATAATGATCTTAGCTGTGTTTCCTCCCCTCCTGATGCTACCAGAAGGCTTACCTGAGAAAAAAAAAAAAAAAAAACTACACACACACACACAGGTGCACAGGCACACACGCATTCAGATGGAGAAACAGAGCGATTTGCTGCCTCTGCACTGGTCTGACATGGTCTGATTCTGACAAAACGGTAGCTCCTATCAGAAAAATACACCGACCATCATTGCTGTAAGGACTTCCTGAACAGTTGGGTGTGATTTCGGTGTTTCTACACAACATATTTTGTCGACACTTGCAAGTTTAAAACAGGAGTCCGTTCTGCTTCTCTCAGAAAATCTTTGTATTGGAGTCAATGAGGAGTACAGACAGACATGGCCGCACTTAGAGGCTGCTAATTCAAATTTGGTAAATCTCTCAGATTTTTGGAGCACATTGTGAGAGACAGAACAAATTTGTCTACAACTGTGGAAAAAACCAACATGACGTTGGTAAATGTGTACCATGATGTTCTGTCAGAAACCATTAACCATTAACCATCAACCACAATCTGAGGCTAGAATGCAAAAAGACTCAAGGATCACACACACACACACACACACACACACACACACACACACACACACACAATGAATGTCTTAAAGTTCCAAAGTTTGGTTAACTCAAGGTCATGAACAAAGCAGAAAGCCAGACAGGCAAATTAAGTAGACAAGGTCAGCAAAAAGGCTGAGTACAAAATGACAGCTGTCTTTTCCTTCCCAGTTTCCTTTCCCAGTCAAATTCCTTCCAAATCAGGCTATTTGTTAATTTGTTTCCCTCTCTGCATGATAATTCCCAGTTTTTATCTGAAATTATGGTGTAATCTCCAGTTTTCCTTGATATCCAAACTCCTAACAACTGATTTTTATATATGTGTGATACAATCTTCTTTTTAATCGTGTCATTAATTATTAGCATAAAGAAATGTTCTATTTTAGATGGTGTAGCAGATATTTTGTCCCATTCTTTGCGTTCTTGTAAATAATGTCTTCACTGCAGATATCTAAAAAAGTCATGGGCTGGAAAATCATGTCTATGCTGCAGCTGTTCAAACTATATCAGATCTCTTCCTTCAGATAACTGACCCAGCATGATTAATGCTTTTTCTTCCCATTTCCTCTTTCATATATGGGATTGTGTCTCAGGGCACTTTTGGACAATCGCTTAGTTCCATCCCAATCCATATGGTATCTTTATCTTGAGATATCCTTGCAACCATTGATATAAGCTGGGCAGTCCAAAAAGATTGTTTCAGGTTAGTTACATACACGCCCCCATTTTCTTTTGAAAATAATGTTCTATTGAGTTTAAATGTGGTTCATTCCAAAAACAGTTTCTGGACCAAATACATCTGACAAGGGTAGCCTGGTGACACCCCTAGCAACATGAAGGCTCCCATGCCCAAATCACTGGGAGGACAGAGAACAAGTCCTTCTCTTTTGTGTACACAATCAAAGACATTTGTGTTGACCAAGACATAGATTTTATTTTTATTAAGGAACCTAAAAGAAGGCAGAACATCTGGCATCACAACCAGGGTACAGGATGTATCTTGGGATAAATGGGATTCAGCAACTCAACTTGTTATTCCTCCTCTGCACACACACCTCTCGCTACGCCACAACGCTAGCTCATTATTTTTCTAGGCACATATGGCGTCTAAGCTCATACCACTAACTGCCAGAGCAGAAACTCACCTCCATGCTCTCCCTTGTGACTACATGATTATGGGCAAACAGCAAAATAGATTTTGGCACCATGAAAAATGCCACACCTATTGTAGTTAAAACTAAATTTTCATTCGGATCATTCATATGTCAATACTCATTCACTGCAGTGGCCATAAGCAATATTACACCTGTCATTAAATCACTCAAGGTGAAATTGTGGAATATCCTCAACACCCACTTTTCACAAATCACATGTTGGGTGGAGACATGTTCAAGACAACATGGCTGTAAATGTCTGATTACCTGCACAGCTGAGGAGTGTTAGTGTTAAGCTTGGTTTACGCTTCTGCGTCGCGGCGACGCCGTACCTACGGCGTACACCCTACGCCGTCACTGAGCATTCGTAGTTCTGCGTCGAGGGAACGCGTTGTTCCGCAATTCACCGCAAAGCCGCTAGGGGGGTGTGGCTGTGTCTTTGTATGGTTTCGGGGGGCTCTTGCTGCCGCGAAGAGGAGTTGTAGAGGTGGTCGTACTTGCGTACCTCCTTGATAATTCTTTCTTCGGCTTGGTCCAGTTTTTCTTGTAGCTCTCACCACAGAAACTTTGAAAATGGCGGTGTTGTTGTGCTACGACCATAGGGCTGCGACTGAACCGAAAATTACGTTCTGAACGGACCAATCAGAGTCCTCAACGTTCACGTCACTACGCGTCGATGCGACGCGTAGTCAGGATCCGCTTAGGGGTCTGCGTCGACGGTGTAGGTACGGCGTCGCCGCGACGCAGAAGCGTAAACCAAGCTTAAGAGTCAATATGTTGGCAGTATTTAGGGTAGGCTTTCTGGACTCGAGGCTGCCAGTTTGTCCTGATCTCAACCGTGTGGTTATACTATCTTCCGTGTGAGTACTCAAGAAAAACTCTTTTTGAATTTCTTTCTTCTAAGATTTTGTCCAGGAGTTTCCTGTGGATTATTTTTGTTAGATTTTGGACTCTATGCTAAACTTTGCTATCTGTGTCAGTGTTCTTCAGCCCTGTTCGGTGTGCCTCTCAGCCTCAGCTCTCCAACGTAGTTTCTTTCACTATTCCACTCAGTTTGAGGGTGTTGTTGGTTTTCCTGTTTTGTAAATAAATTGATTTTGCTTTTTGGCAATTGTCTTGGTTTTGGTCTGCTCATCTGAGTCGTGAAATAATTTATTTTAAGGCTAAGCCTTAACAGAACGAACTGGCCGCAAGCATGGACTTAGCAGGTCCAATACAGGGTACAATTACCAATCAGGGGGCTCCCTTAGGACAGCACAAGCAGCAAATTCAGGCTCTGTGCAAGTCTAGCCAGCACATGGTGGCTCAGGTCTCAGTCAGAGTTATCATGCCACCTGTCACATCTGGCGACCGCTTTACATGACCGGCCCTCCCAAGCCACAGCTTCAGACAACTCCGCCTTCAGAGAGGTTCCTGTGACCCCGAACCTTTCAACGTTACTCTGGAGAAATGTGTTTTTTTGTTACAATGTAACATAGTTTTCAAGCAGCGTCCCCAGTCATTGTTTTCCGCATTGTCTAAAGAACATCAGGTTTTGGGGCTATTACGAGGCAGAACACAGAGGTGGGTAAGAACTAACATAAGCACACTCGCTTTCGCTGAGTTTGAAGAAAAGGTTGAGAATGATTTTTGACCACCCCAGCCATGCGGGGAATGCTTCAAGCCTAAGCTATCTTCTTAGTATCTGACAGGGTCCCCGGATGAGTTCCTGCAATGATCCTCCTGGGAAGGCTGTGCTGATTAATCTCACCATCCGCCAGGACAGTCTGCTCAGGGAAAGACGGACGGAGAGAGCTGCTCATGTTTCTGCATCATCTTGTTTTCCTCCACAAGCCGCTTGACCTCTTCCTGAGTCCTCATTCCGGTCTGACCCGCCAGCACCGCTTCCCTCTTGGCCTGCGGAGGAGGAGCCCATGCTTCTCAGGAGAGCTTGTCTGAAACCCGCTGAGCATCTCTGCAAGATCCGGGCAGGTGAGAGCTTGTACTGTTGTACTGGGGGTCATGCCATTGCTGTGTGTCCTATTTGGCCAAAAGATATGGCTCGTCAGTAGATGTGGGGATACTGAGAACCATTCATCATGTGAACGGACCACAAGAACTTTTCTCATGTTAGATCAGCTAAATACTCAATTCCCATCAGGCCAGATGGGTATTATTTTTCAGCAGATTTAACTTTACTCTCACTTACACACCTGGAACCTGGAACATCAAGGCTGATGCCCTCTCCTGCCAGGTCTCTCTGTCGGAGCCAGAGGCCGCACCTGACACCATTCTACCTGCTGGTCGGGTTGTCGCCACCAAACAGACTTTTTGTGCCCTCCACTGTTCACTCTCAGGTTCTGCACTGGGTTCATACGCCCCAGTGGGCATGTCACCCTGGTGGAAACCATACCATATCTGTTCTTCCCTGGCACTTCTGGTGGCCTTCACTGGACACTGACACACAGGCCTATGTTGCTGCATGCACCATATGTGCCTGAAATAAAGCCTCACATCACCGGCTGGTCTGCTCCACCCCCTGCTGGTTCCCGGGAGGCCTTGGTCTCACGTAGCCTTGGATTTTATTACTGCCTTACCACCCTCCAAAGGTAACACTGTGGTTTTGACCGTGGTAGATAAGCTACTCATTTTGTTGCCCTTCCTAAACTCCCATCAGCTTTTGAGACCACTAATCTGCGAATTCAACATGTCATCAGGTTACACGGTATCCCATCAGACCTGGTCCCCAGTTCACATCACACGTGTGATGGCTTTGCTGAAACCATGGGAGCCACGGTCAGTCTAACTTCTGGATATCACCTTCAGTCTAACAGTCAGACGGAACGCACTAATCAGGATCTTGAGGCTGCTCTGCGCTGTGTCACGGTGGAGAACCACACTAGTTGGAGCGCTCTGCTGCTGTGGATTGAGCATTCACATAACTCCATCATCTCATCTGCCAGTGGGTTGTCTCCTTTCAAAGTGTCACTCATCCTCATCTGTTTTCCACACAGGAAGCTGACATCACCATCCCTGTGGTTCAGGATCACATCATGTGGTTTTCAACCAAGAACATTCCGCTATAGGTAGAGTCTCGCAAGCTAGTGCCTAGTGGAGCCGCCATCGGGATCTGGGTTTCCAGTATCTGGTGGATTGGGAGGGGTATGGTCCCTCAAGAGCGGTCCTGGGTGCCCCACCCTTTTATCCTGGACTATTCGTCAGGCCCATCCGGGACGCCAGGAGGTGCCCGTTGTGTATTTGTGTGTGTGTGTGTGTGGGTGGAGGTAGGGGGGCCTCAAGTTCCACTTTATTTGCTCTTGCTGTAGCTGACAATATCTGCAACTGGCAACCATCCTCTGGAAGTACCCCTGCCATCCCTTCGTGACCATTTGAGGCTTCACTTGGGTTCCTCCCCCCCTTGGTCTGGACACTCTCTGTCTGTTTTTTTCTGTTCACTCTCAGTGTGAATTTCCCTTGTGGATGAATAAAGTATCTATCTATCTATCTATCTATCTATCTATCTATCTATCTATCTATCTATCTGTCTATCTCAGTTGATCACGAAATTTCAGCATTGTGAATGACTGACTGAGATGATAACACAGCTTGAAAAGAAGATTAAAATTGAAATGCAAATACATGAGAAGGAGCAATTCATGGACTCTCTATACATGTTGCTGAAATCGCTGGACTTTCAAACACAGGATTAATTCAACTGTGGAGCATCCTAGCACAGAATTGGCTGGCACGGTGCCCTGGATGTGTCCTGATCCACTGGATCAGCTGTTGATGCTCCCACACTAGCCTTCCCTAGTGATTTTTCTTACTGGCACAGCGCTGGTGCCAGACCGAGAGCATCCACTCTTGTCAGGACTTGGTCTGACATAGTCCTCTGCAAAGGTAAATCCAAAAAGATATTATAAAGGGGTGCACCAACCCACTCACTCTGAATGATATGTGGTAATACCAACTATGTTGAGGCCAGGGAAACTAATCACACCACACCACAACACACACAACTGTGCATTGACTACCGTGAGGTGAACAGGATGATGCTCCCTGACTGTCAGCCTATACCCAGGGTGCAAGATATAATGGATGGCCTGGGAAGCAACTCATGGTTCTCACTCCTAGACCAAGGGAAGGCATACCATCGGGGATTTATGGCGAGGGAGAACAGATCTCTGACCGCTTTTGTGACACCATGGGGTCTCTATGAGTGGATCAGGATTCCCTTCGGTCTGATGAATGCTCCAGCTGCCTTCCAGCCCTGTATGGAGAATTGTTTGGAAGGGCTGAGAGATGATCTATATCCCTTATTTAGATGACACACTGGTTTTCAGCAGAACCTGTGAGGATCACATCGAACATGTGAGGACAGTGCTACAGCAGCTACGTAAGCATGGTATAAAGTTAAAACCAAGGAAGTGTGAAGTGTTCAGACGTGAGGTCCGCTATTTGGAGCGTATCGTGTCAGCAGAGGGCAGTAAAATGGACCCTGCTGATACTGTAGCAGTGAGAGCTTTAAAGGAGAAGAGGCCGCAGACTGTGGGAGAACTGAGGGCAGTCATGGGACTCCTGAGCTACTACCGGCAGTACATCAGAGACTTTTCCCACATTGCTGGCCCACTTTACGCTCTGACAGAATCAGACAAACCCGACAAACACAAGGACCGTAACAC
The DNA here is from genome assembly GCF_051107435.1 of Chaetodon auriga. Taxonomy (NCBI): domain Eukaryota; kingdom Metazoa; phylum Chordata; class Actinopteri; order Chaetodontiformes; family Chaetodontidae; genus Chaetodon; species Chaetodon auriga. The sequence goes on along the minus strand of NC_135080.1, from coordinate 28,117,002 downwards.
ACGGACAAGAAAAGTGAAAGGAAAGTTTAAAGGGGCACCTTCACGAAGCCAGTCACATGGACTGATGAACATCAACTGATACTTGAGAGACTGATTGACTGTTTGGTTGAGCCACTAATTCTTGGATTCCCAGACTTCAACAAATCATTCATCTTGCACACATATGCTTCACACCAAGGTTTAGGTCCTGTGTTATATCAAGAACAGGAGGGTAAGTTACGCGTAATAGCCTATGCATCACGCACTCTGACCAAAGCAGAAAAGAACTATCATCTTCATTCAGGGAAAATTGAATTTTTAACTTTGAAGTGGTCTGTTATCGAGTGATTCAGAGACTATTTAATTTGGTTCCTCCTGTACTGTATATACGGACAACAACCCACTTACCTATGTATTGTCAAGAGCCAAACTAAATGCAATAGGGCATAGGTGGGTTGCAGAAGTAGCCGACTTTGACCTAATTAGTAAGTATCGTCCAGGCAAAGAAAACTGTGATGCTGATGGTCTTTCAAGAATGCCCTGTGACATAGAGACGATGATGCAGGAATGCACAGAGGAAATGTTATCCCCCTCAGTGCAAGCCACAGTACAAGCTGTTGAAAGTGATGTCTCACACACAGTGTGGTCCATGATGTCTTTTGAGTGTGCAGAAATAGGTGAAGATACACCTACACCAGGGGTCACTTACAGGCGGACCGCGGTCCGAGTCCGGACCCAGACACCGTCCTATACGGACCCGGACCTATAACCAGTAAATTATTAAGGGATTTCAAATTTTGACGGGACACTTATATTTTAACCGGCACAACTTTTCTAGTCTTTACGGCACCGGTTTAGCGGCTGAGGAAACACACAAACCAATTGCATGCGAGTTAAGCCATCCCACGTGATGCTACCCAGCCAGTCGCATCTCTGCATTGCGGACGATAAACATAGCAACTCTGACTGCAGTCAGATGAGGAGTGAGAAGCGAATGGAGAGACGATAGAAAATTAGAAAGTTAGAAAGATAGAAAAAGAAAGAAGCGATACAGGGCGAGAAGACGGAGAGGCGAGTGAGCGAAAGGCAGGAAGAGACAAAGAGGAAGAGACGAGTTAGCGGGAGAGAAGACAAAGAGGATGGCCTTGACACCATTCCAGCCCAGGTTTAAAATCCCGGCAGGACAAGCTCGAGCTCAGTTCTCTCACTGAACAACAAAAAGTGTGGAGAGTGGGAAAAGAGGGAAAGAAAGAGAAACTGTATAACTGTTCAGCTGTTATTTTCAAATTAGTTGAGACTGTTAAGATGTGAAAGTTAACAAAGAAAAAGGAATATTCAAGCTGTTGCTTCACTTTTACTTTTTCTAAAATTAAACACTTTCTTTTATAATGCACAATTTTTCAAAAAACATTTTATTTTCTCTATTTCATTTTTAAATTCAAATCTGCCTGGTTTAATGTTAAGTGACAATAAATACTGTCGAAATGTTTTTGAATTGTACTTTCTTTATTTGATCAGATGTTGATTACATGCAGATGTTGATACAACTACTAGGCTACTTCAGTATATATATCACAAATCATAACGTTATGACATTATGATGTTCCGGACCTTTGCTTTAGGAAATTTTCTCTAACCGGACCTCTTTGAATTTTAGTTGAATACCCCTGACCTACACCATTCTCAAGAGCAGATATCTGTCGAGCTCAGAGAGATGATCCAACCATTGGTCCAGTCATTGCCTGTAAACAATCAAAAGAAAAGCCGAAAAGACAGCAGTTAAAGTCATTCAATATACAGACTAAATGTTTGCTGCATGACTGGGAGAAACTTACCTTTGATGAGGACGGGATACTTCAGAGAAAGACTGCAACCAGGACTCAACTTTTTCTGCCTGAAAGGTACAAAGCAACAGTGTTGAAACAGCTCCACAATGAGATGAGACATCAAGGAGTGGAACGCACAACATCGTTCATCCGGGATCACTTCTTCTGGCCACACATGCAGCGAGAGATTGAGCACTATGTCACACAAAGCTGTACATGTCTGAAACAGAAAAAGCCCCGTAGAGAAACCAGAGCTCCACTCGTGCCGATTGTTACCACTCAGCCATTCGAGCTTGTATCCATTGACGTCTTGCATCTGGATAAGTGCCGAGGTGGATATGAATACATATTGTTAATGGTAGATCATGACACATGCTTTGCACAAGTCTATCAAAATCTGCCAAGACTGTTGCTGATAAAATATTTAATGATTACGCGCGTTTGGATTCCCTCTGAGAATTCACTGTGACCAGGGAGGTGAATTCGAGAACCAGTTGTTCACACAGCTGAAGAAAAATTGTGGAGTGATGGGCTCTTGAACCACGCCATATCACCCACAAGGCAACAGACAAGTGGAACGGCTAAACAGAACACTGTTACAAATGCTGAGAATGCTCACTGAGAAAGAAAAGTCAGATTGGAGAGAGTCATTGCCCAAGCTCATCTATGTATATAACAGCACCAGAAGTGAAGTCACAGGTTTTTCACCTTTTTACCTCCTGTTTGGCAGATCACCAAGACTACCTGTTGACTTGTTATTTGGTTTGACCCCTGAGACTGGAACTGCTGATCATCAAGAGTACATGAAAAAGTGGAAACAACAAATGCAAGAGGCTTATGAAATTACAACAGCAAACGCAAAAAAGTGTGCCGAGAGGAGCAAGAGGAATCATGATATCAAAGTCAGGAGTTCTGTTTTGCATGAGGGCGACCGTGTTCTCATTAGGAATATGACACCTAGAGGGGGATGAGGAAAGCTCAGGAATCACTGGGAAGATTGCATCCACAAAGTAATTTGTCAGGTGGGAAAAGCCATGTCCATATATGAAGTGATACCTGGACAAGGCAAAGCGAAAGGACGTAGGATCCTGCACCGTAACCTCCTATTGCCATGTGACCATTTACACCTAGAAATTCAGCTGAAACCAGCTAAAGAGAAAAGACAAATCACAGCTCAGACTCGTCGAGACATAGATCAAACAGATCAAGAGACAAACAATGATGATAGTGATGATGATGACGACTATGGGTACTCTCTACGCAGACATCAGCCTGTGCCACAGCCCCAAGTCCACACAGACAGAGAGGATGCTGATGAAAGTGTCACACAGCTCTTGCAAGATGTTGAGCCTGAGCATCAGGACATGCACCAGCTGGAGCAGGACACAAGAGATCCACTGTCAGAAGAGGGCATATCAGTTCAAGAAGAGATTTCACTGGAGGAGAGAATACCAGCAGCACAGTCACCTGTTCAAAGTGAGGACCACATTGGGAATGAACCACAGCACCAGTGACCAGTAGGAGAGAGACGGCCCCCAAGAGTCTTCACATATGATCAGCTTGGCCATCCCAGTTGCTGTGGCATTGGATTTCCAAATGACATGATACACTACTATCCTCCAGCATCCTATGGGGCCATGCAAGCAATAAGTACATGGACAGCTCCAGTACAGCACTGGAATTATCAGCCTGTTGTTGCACTGGGCTACTGAATGAAGAACACACACTTTCACACACACAACATACACGCATTATACACTCATTGATGGACTCTTTCACAAACTGAGTGTTGATAAACTTATACACACATACACTCATTATAGACTCATTGCTGGACTCTTTCACACACTGAGTGTTGATGCACTTACAAACACACACTCATGGATGGACTGTTTCATGAACTGGGTGTCGACATGCATGCACATACATACCTTATACAGTCATGAAATGACTGAGGGACACGTAAAGTGCTGATACATATGTGTAACATACTCCTGGACTTTGAATAAGCCGAGTGATTGTATACAGGCTGTTGAATGATTGACCTGATGACATTATGACATAGATAATGCTTTAAACATTACTCACCTGTTGGTTGAGATGTCATGGACGACATCTGTGTTGGAGAGGAATGTGTCATGGTTATAAAGTTGAGCATGATAAAAAAGACCAAGGCTCTTATGGCTAAAAGAATAATAATTCATGGTAAGAATTGATTAAAAATATAATTCGTGATTTTTCATATGTTGAGATGATAATTCATTAAGAACAGTGATTAAAAAAGGAATAATAATTCATTGTTTACATGTGTTCTGAGCTAAAAAAAAAAAAAAGGTTAAAATGATGACTGATCATCTGTTCTGTGTTCAACTGCTTTTGCCTCGCAGGTACAGGAACGACAACAGATACTGTAACAACAGCTATAGACAAAATTGTTTATTTTATATTACTTTTTGTTGACAACCTTTTACTTACCTTTTATGAGAATGCACTTGCATAAGTTATTTTTGGAAACTCAATTGTGCTGCACAGCGATCGATTGTTGATACCTGTTTTCCGTGTTGAGAAGAAGCATGAGAGAAGTGTGTGGCTAACAAAGATAATACACTGAAGGAAGGCAAACGTGCCGTGTTCGTGTAGTTTTTCACTTTCTCTATTTTATCATTTTCCCCGGCAACAGGGCGTAACACTAGCATTTAGGCTGGCCAACCACTGTGAGGCCCAAGGCCAGGAGAGATATTGCTAACTCCATATGTGATAAGTCACAGGCCAGAAATAATACTGGTAACTTCTAGGCTTGTTCGGTATACCGGTACTAAATTGGTACCGGGGTACTGAGGCATTTAAAACGGTACTATACTGCGCTTGGATGGGATCGGTACCTTTTTTTTTTTTTTTTTTATTACGTCGCCGCGTGACGTCACCGATTTGTAATTTGAGCCGAGGCGAGCTATCCAGCGAGTGAGCGAGTGAGCAGCGTGAAGCTGCAAACGGAGCAGTAGTCTGAAGACAGAGAGAGATTAAGGAGAGAAAGAGAGAGAGATAGGAGCAGGGAGAGAATGGCAGCTGCTGCAACCTTCACAACGCCGCAGCTCGTTAATAAACCAGGTGTGCGAAGTGCCATATGGACTTACTTCGGGTTCAAAACAAATGAGCACGCCAAAGCAATGAACACCGAAGCACCACTGTGCAAACAGTGTTTGAAAACATGTCTGGCCAAGGGTGGAAACACTTCCAACTTGGCAAAACACCTTAAGGACAAGCACCTAGACCTCCACAAGGAGTTCAGAGAACGACAGGTAATAACTTATATACCCGTGAAAAAAGCCACATCCAGTGCTAAAAGCAAGCAACACCAGCCCCCTTCACTCTCCACAAAAGTAGCTCTGGAAAAAAATTAAAGCTGCATTGCTATTAGCTACCACTTTCTCTGGTTTAAATAGCCTATTTATATTATTTTATTATATTATATTGATATTCTCACAGTGATTAAACTTTTTGCCATACATGTAGATGCTGATTTATGATAAATTTGAAGTGGTCCCTTCATTTTTTTTTTCCAGAGTTGTAAATGCACACATGCATGAGCTTTATGAAGTAGCAAACTTTTACATACACATGTAGCCATTTAATATGTTATAAAGACTACAGCATAGTAACATACAATTTAAAGACATTGGTCCTACTTAAGACAGGCTGTATCTAATGAAAATATTTTTTTAGGTTATCTATCTCAAAGGAAATCACTTCGCACATCTATTGAAACAGGACAGGTGCATTGGAGAGAGAAGACCAAAAAGAAGCAAAAGGACTCCTGCACACTGTCTAACTTGCAATATAAAATTTATTTGCAACGTTTCGGTACTAGACCTTCATCAGGCAAAAAAAAACATTCATCAAAATATACAAAATATACATCAAATATACATCAGAAATCATTATAATGATTTTTGATCATTGTTTTTCTATGTATATTTTGATGAATGATTTTTTTTGTATTTAATATGTCTAGTTTTTAACTTATAATGTAAACTGGTGTCACATAGAATACTTTGTTTTGTTACTGTCTCTGTTCATTGTGTGTTTTAATAACCCAATGATTTTTTTGATCTGCCCATCCTTGCTCAGTTTGCAAGACAATATATGTGTATTCCAGCATCAAGCTGTGCATCAGAACGTGTCTTCAGCACATCTGGAAATATCTGTAGTCCAAGGCGTTCTAGATTGAGCGAGGAACACCTAGACATGCTTGTTTTCTTGGCCAAGAATCTCAACAAGACAAAAAGCCTGGGAGACTCTACACCAGAATCAGCCACCTAATAGTAGGCAAGGGAGGGAGGAGGGAGTAGGGAGAAGGGACATAATGTTAAGAGAAAAGCAAGAGATTTTGCTGCTACAGTTGCTAAGCTTATTTTAATTTCAATTCATTTTATTTGTTCTCATTGTTCTAACTTAATTTTTATTTATTCAAACTGACTGTTCTAAAAAATTTTTGAGTGCAGTAAGAAAGCCTAGTATTTTAAATCATATTTTATTACACTGTTCTAAAATTGTTTTGAGTGCAATAAGAAAATGTTAGTGTTTTGAATCGTATTTTTTATTTTATTTATTTTAAAATTGTGTTGTCTGTGCATTAGAAAAGCATGTCTTTGTGGTATTTTATTTTACTTACTGATGCATAGTTAGATTTTCCAATAAAACAAAGTCAATAATGACGTTTATTGTGTTTTCTTTTTATTTGGAAAAGTATCGAAAGTATCGAAAAGTATCGAAAAGTATCGAAATACATTTTGGTACCGGTGACAACACTAGTAACTTCACACCTCATAAGCCAGACATCATTCTGAGTGAGGGACTCTATAACAAGAAGAATGTAAGACTGGCAAAGACTGAAAATCTCACTATGAATGACACATCTACCAGGAAACAAACAGAGTTGTTACCAGTCATGCTCTCTTATTGCTCATGTTTGATCTTTTAATATTCCATGAAAGAAAACTGGCTCTGAGGTCCTGAAAAGACTTTTGCCTGCTACTGGAGAAACTGATCAATTGTCAATCACAATATGTATTCATATTAGGCCCCATTCCAACTTTGGGGAAAGACATCAAATCTTTCAGCAGACTCGTCTGTGACGATTCTAATTCTTCAAGGTCATGGTACTTCTAAGTGCTTCCCAAAGGCAACTGGACTTGCTTGTAGTTCCAGAAGACATTTTGCCTCTCATCAAAGAAGCTTCTTCAGTTCTAACTGACTGGTGGGGAGTCCCAGGCATTTATCTCTTGCAGGATCTTTGACCCACCCACCTTGTGAGTCATTAAGATCACGCAAGTCACGGTATTAATGGGTGAGTCATGTTGTGAATGGTTGGGTCAGCTTGTAAAGTGTAAAACGGAAGCCAAACTTATCACTCTATGGTTTTGTAGCACCCTCATAGTCCAAATGTAGTAGGGTTGATCCCTACTGTTCAAAAGGAATATCTGTGAGCTCTCTAATGATACCAAGCTAGACAACACAGACATGTTTTTGAGAAGTGATTGATTGTTGGAACGCCCCTCTGTTTTGCACTACTACTCACTCTGAGTCTGCCAACATCTTAGCCTCTCTCTCTGCATAGTCTGTGGCAGTACTGTGTCCTTCAGTTTATACTAATTTTTCTACTCCGATCTAAACATAACCCAGGAAGTACTCATTAACCTGTGTGGTGTTTCACACAGCTTAGTACAACAATTTTGCTGTTCACACAAGCTCCGTTTTTTTTGTTCAAGGCACCCCTTTGGATGCAGTCGTTTTGGTCTGATTGACAAAGAGTCTGAGTAAAATGAACAATTGGTTCTTGAGCTCCAAAGCAAAGTTTTGCAAGCATTAGATTCTGGAATCTCATTCTAGGAGGGGGGTTGTTTTAAGTGCAGCTGAATCAGTCATTCTAAACATTTGGAAGATCTGTCCACAAATTGTTGGACCTCACAGAATTCCTCTTTTCATGTTTTTCATGCATTTCACCTTCATATACTGTATGATGGAGACATATCCACTAATATTCAGTGATATGTCTACAGCTCGTGCTGTTTGGAATGTTTGGATTCTCTTGTAGTGCCTGAATTTGAGGCATGACTTATATGTTGATAGAAAAATCTTTCACTGTTCAAGGAACTGATTTCATGGGAGCACTTCTGAGTGAGCACTGTGCAAAGTTGTTGTCTTTATGTTTTCTTGCATTTGACTAATTGATTTGACAGGTTTTGCAATTACAAATATGACTATATATATGAGGTTAAAGAATGATGCCCTGCTACCAGGAGATGGAGCTGTTTTCCACCAAATAACTTACTGTAAATGCCACTTCTGATTGGGTTCAGTTATATCTACGGGTGAACCTCTGAACCATATGTGATGGAATCCAGAGATGGGGACTCGAGTTTGCGACTTGGACTCGAGTTGCACTTAAGTTGCACACAGAGAGACTTCAGACTTGACTTGGACTCCTGTTTTGGGACTCGTGAACAATCATAATGTTTTCTTTTTTCCTTTCTTTTCTTTTTTTTTGGCATAGTAACATTGGGGAAATTCTGAAACGTCTGACGAGCTTAATGTCATTCCCTCCTTTTTGACATGGTAACCATGGTAACCATATTACGCATGGGGTGCGCGGCTCACAGCCCCACGTATTAGTACCTCAGATGACACTGGCGACCGACACACCCGCAGCTGCTGCTGTACCCTTTGTAATTACGTTTGGTTATAAAAACTTCAAACAAGACAGCACCAACAAAAGAAGCGCTGACTGCAGAGTCTGCGGTACCAAGATTAAGGATGCTGGATCAACCACGTCAAATTTTATCAGGCACCTGAAAACTCACCTGGATGAGTCACATTAACACATATGGACAGTTAGCAAACATGTTTAGCTCAGCATCAACTATGTTTAACTTAGCTTGCTACCAGCTTTGTAACTGAATACTTGAATAGATGAGTGAACGTTAGTTTGCTTGTCACACTTATTTGCATGGAGCGGCGTTAACATGATGTTTATTGGGTAACGTTATTCATCTACGTTCCTACAATGCCTTTGACTGGGTGAGGTGTAACATTTTCTATATTTTTGTTCTTATTATGGTCCGACTAGTGTTGTCACGATACCAACATTTTGGTATCGATACTGGTACCAAAATGTATTTCGATACTTTTCGATACTTTCGATACTTTTCCAAATAAAAAGAAAACACAATAAACGTCATTATTGACTTTGTTTTATTGGAAAATCTAACTATGCATCAGTAAATAAAATAAAATACCACAAAGACATGCTTTTCTAATGCACAGACAACACAATTTTAAAATAAATAAAATAAAAAATACGATTCAAAACACTAACATTTTCTTATTGCACTCAAAACAATTTTAGAACAGTGTAATAAAATATGATTTAAAATACTAGGCTTTCTTACTGCACTCAAAATTTTTTTAGAACAGTCAGTGTGAATAAATAAAAATTAAGTTAGAACAATGAGAACAAATAAAATGAATTGAAATTAAAATAAGCTTAGCAACTGTAGCAGCAAAATCTCTTGCTTTTCTCTTAACATTATGTCCCTTCTCCCTACTCCCTCCTCCCTCCCTTGCCTACTATTAGGTGGCTGATTCTGGTGTAGAGTCTCCCAGGCTTTTTGTCTTGTTGAGATTCTTGGCCAAGAAAACAAGCATGTCTAGGTGTTCCTCGCTCAATCTAGAACGCCTTGGACTACAGATATTTCCAGATGTGCTGAAGACACGTTCTGATGCACAGCTTGATGCTGGAATACACATATATTGTCTTGCAAACTGAGCAAGGATGGGCAGATCAAAAAAATCATTGGGTTATTAAAACACACAATGAACAGAGACAGTAACAAAACAAAGTATTCTATGTGACACCAGTTTACATTATAAGTTAAAAACTAGACATATTAAATACAAAAAAAATCATTCATCAAAATATACATAGAAAAACAATGATCAAAAATCATTATAATGATTTCTGATGTATATTTGATGTATATTTTGTATATTTTGATGAATGTTTTTTTTTGCCTGATGAAGGTCTAGTACCGAAACGTTGCAAATAAATTTTATATTGCAAGTTAGACAGTGTGCAGGAGTCCTTTTGCTTCTTTTTGGTCTTCTCTCTCCAATGCACCTGTCCTGTTTCAATAGATGTGCGAAGTGATTTCCTTTGAGATAGATAACCTAAAAAAATATTTTCATTAGATACAGCCTGTCTTAAGTAGGACCAATGTCTTTAAATTGTATGTTACTATGCTGTAGTCTTTATAACATATTAAATGGCTACATGTGTATGTAAAAGTTTGTTACTTCATAAAGCTCATGCATGTGTGCATTTACAGCTCTGGAAAAAAAAAATGAAGGGACCACTTCAAATTTATCATAAATCAGCATCTACATGTATGGCAAAAAGTTTAATCACTGTGAGAATATCAATATAATATAATAAAATAATATAAATAGGCTATTTAAACCAGAGAAAGTGGTAGTTAATAGCAATGCAGCTTTAATTTTTTTCCAGAGCTACTTTTGTGGAGAGTGAAGGGGGCTGGTGTTGCTTGCTTTTAGCACTGGATGTGGCTTTTTTCACGGGTATATAAGTTATTACCTGTCGTTCTCTGAACTCCTTGTGGAGGTCTAGGTGCTTGTCCTTAAGGTGTTTTGCCAAGTTGGAAGTGTTTCCACCCTTGGCCAGACATGTTTTCAAACACCGTTTGCACAGTGGTGCTTCGGTGTTCATTGCTTTGGTGTGCTCATTTGTTTTGAACCCGAAGTAAGTCCATATGGCACTTCGCGCTCCTGGTTTATTAACGAGCTGCGGCGTGGTGAAGGTTGCAGCAGCTGCCATTCTCTCCCTGCTCCTATCTCTCTCTCTTTCTCTCCTTAATCTCTCTCTGTCTGCCTCAGTACCCCGGTACCAATTTAGTACCGGTATACCGAACAACCTAGGTCCGACTGAGCCTGCACAATAGGGGGCAAGATATATTGTAACTGTATGTTCATGTTGGAAGAATACAGTCTCCTTTAAAGGAAATCATTCATTGTGTGTTTTCTTCATATTGCATTGCAGTACCCTGTTTAAAGTGATCATATAACACACAACTAATCAGTACTGATACTTTGTGCTAATAGATAAAGGAGGGATACTAATACAGTAGATGCTTTGAATCTCTTAGATATAGCTGTGCAGTATTCTTAGTAGACCAAATAGCAGCAGATGATAGAAGAGACATGAGAGATTTATTTTTTAGAGACTTGAGACTTGACTTGGACTCGTGACCAAAGACTTGAGACTTGACCAAGTCTCACCCCACAAAGACTTGAGACTTGACTTCAACTCGTGACCAAAGACTTGAGACTTGACTTGGACTTGCAAAAAAAGACTTGTGAACATCTCTGATGGAATCTAGGAAAACCCGTCAGATGTCGCGCTGGCACTTTTCCAGGAAAACGTGAAAATAGATCGAAAGTCACAATATTGGTGAAATTGGGTTTTCATTAAATTATTATTTTACAACATCTTGTCTATCATTCCTGAAAATATCTCATTATATTACGCCTGTTTAATATGTTAAAAACATTATTTAAATTAGGCATGCTGTTTGTTGTTATCTACTACGAATGAAAAACAAACAGCGCATGAAATCTGCCCCTAACGTGTTAGTCTACATAGCCTACGAAGACGATTTATCTATCATAGTTAGGGTGACCAGATGTCTAGGTGATATTAAAATCTCCAAAAGGCAAAATTTCGACATGTGATTGGTTTTCCCAGATCCCACCACATATTTTTGACTGGGCGATGCTGTAGACATTATAGATGTAATGACAGCAATGATTTTACTTTTGCATAAACAATATGTGGTCAGCACAATTTCAGGGGGTTTATTCAGTCAGTCAACATCATCATTTTGAAAGTCACCTCCTGTCACAAAGCCATCTGCAAATGTACAAGGAACACTTTACAGTACAGCACAGAAATATGTTAGCAGTTGCTGAGAAAGGAGTGATGAATAAATCAGGAACAACCTGATAATTAAAGAATCATTAATGAGTAATTCCTGAATTACTGTGATGTGATAAGTATATTGTAGTAGAGCGTGATGAGTTACTGAACATTAGCTCACAATTATCAGCTCATAAATACCTGGGAATTGAAATATGAACCACTTTCTTCATGAGTCTTACCTGATAAGCTATGAGCCAGCCCCTGGGTGGCTAGTGAAGACATTAATTACTACAAGCCTGATTCCAAATACTTCAGATACTGTGTGAAACATCAAACAGAATGTGTTAATTTGCTAATCCTTTTTGATATAAACAGTAGAAAGACAAAATATCTCATGTTTTTACTTCGTTGAATTCTGTAAACAAATGTTAGGAGCACATTTCAAACAAGTTGGGACAGGGCAAGAAAACAATGGGAAAATTGTGGAATGCTCAAAAAACACCTGTTTTGAACATTTCACTGGTAAACAAACCTGTATGTGAACTTGGGGCACATAAGTATCCTAGCATACATTTCACAATAACTAGGTGCAAAGGTGTGGGTTAAGAGACATACTCACATTTGTTCTGCATCTATCATTGTGTCACCAAATTAAAGGATACTTCTGATAATCCTGTCAACAAATCCTATGTGCAGAGCCAAACCAAGACTAATTGTCTTCCACTGATAAATAATGATAATAAAAGTATTGTCTCCAAGTCTGATTTTTCTTGTGTGGCTCCTAAAAAGGCAACAAATTGAGACTTAAATTGAGATTTTTCTGTGGTGAAATTTCATCTCCTGAATCTGGATCATCTGAAGTGTCATCTTTTAAGGTGTCCATGCAGATTACTCCCTGCTGAAGCATGCCTCCAGCTTTGTATGTGCACATGTAGACTCAAAGGAATGGCACTGCATCTAACAAAATCTTTTTTTATCTGTAACATAGCAATTTGTTGATCACTTAAACAGTGCAATGTACTCTATTTTTATTGCAGCAAATACACTATGTTGCCAAAAGTATTGACTCACCCATCCAAATAATTGAAATCAGGTGTTCCAATCACTTCCATGGCCATAGGTGTATAAAATCAAGCACCAAGGCATGCAGACTGTTTCTACAAACATTTGTGAAAGAATGGTTCGCTCTCAGGAGCTCAGTGAATTCCAGCATGGTACTGTATAGGATGCCACCTGTGCAACAAGTCCAGTCGTGAAATGTCCTTGCTCCTAAATATTTCACAGTCAACTGTCAGTGGTATTATAACAAAGTGGAAGCAATTGGGAATGACAGCATCAGCTACAAAGTGGTAGGCCACGTAAAATGATGGAGTGGGGTCAGCGGATGCTGAGGCACATAGTGCGCAGAGGTCGTCAACTTTCTGCAGAGTTAATCGCTACAGACCTCCAAACTTCATGTGGCCTTCAGATTAGCTCTAGAACAGTGCATAGAGAGCTTCATGGAATGGGTTTCCATGGCCGAGCAGCTGCATTCAAGCCATACATCACCTTGTTCTCTGGAGTAACGAATTGCGTTTCACCATCTGGTGATCTGATGGAAGAGTCTAAAGTTTGGTGGAGGGGGGATTATGGTGTGGGGTTGTTTTTCAGGAGCTGGGCTTGCCCCCTTAATTCGAGTGAAAGGAACTCTGAATGCTTCAGGATACCAAGAGATTTTGGACAATTCCATGCTCCCACCTTTGTGGGAACAGTTTGGGGATGGCCCCTTCCCTGTTCCAACATGATTGTGCACCAGTGCACAAAGCAAGGTTCATAAAGACATGGATGAGAGAGTTTGGTGTAGATGAACAGATCACAAATGCGCGTCTGGAAGAATCGTCAAAAAAACCCATAAACACACTCCTAAACCTCGTGGAAAGCCTTTCCAGAAGAGTTGAAGCTGTTATAGCTGCAAAGGATGTCAATGGGATGTCACTGACGTCCATGTGCAAGTCAAGGGTGAGCCAATACTTTTGGCAATGTAGTTTATTATTAGTAGTTGCTTTATGTATATTTTTACTTTTGAGATCTTTTCAAACAAAGTACTCCTACTTCATTGTTCAATCTCGGACTTGGAGTGGTTTTGATAACCCTGTCACTATGTATGTTTGCTAAGGCTGTGGAAAAATTCTATATTGCACATTTCTTTATTTTACACATTTCTGTTGTCCATTTCTATTGATGAATATCCAGACGTTTTTGTAGTTTAGTACAACTAATGTGGGTTACATGTGCAGGAGCTTCTTTTCTGGTCTTCCTCAGGTGAGCACTGAGGCCAATTTAAAACTGGAGGCCCCTTTTTCCCCCAGCAAACTATATACTGCTCTGATGGGCTTACAGAGTGGCAGAGCTCCTGATCTTGATGGTCTTCCTGTTGACTTCTACAAATCTTTTTGTTCTGTGTTTGGGGAAGATCTGTTGGAGGTTGTCTCAAACAGCCTGGAGAGCGCGCGGCTGTCTCTGAGCTGCAGGAGGGCGGTAGTGTGTGCTCCTTTTAGTGTTCAGAGGAGGGTCAGACAGGGCTGCTCTCTGTCCAGCCTGTTGTACTTGAAATGAGTCGGGAACACTTTAAGTAAGATGAGGCACTGAGACACTTCGGAAAGAGGCAGGGAACAGGAAAACCACGGTCAGATGATTGGGGAGTTGGAAGCAGGACACAGGCAGGAGTGAAGACCAGTTAGCCACAAAACAAGCATTTATTGATAATTCTCTTTTCATTTCAAGTTTCTTTTCTTTAATGTTCAATTTACAGGAAATTAGTTTGTGTGTGTGCTGTAACAACAAAAGAACCAAAACTATCCATCAGAAATAATATACATATACATAACCAGCACTTAACCTACAGTTAATCACATCTCATTCACAAATTACCTCAATAATTAATTCATTGGTCAAACACCACAATACATCAGTAACTACCGTGGCAGCATTAACATAAAATAATTTTCCGAGAATAAATCAATATAATGCAAATTAAACATTTACATATCCTCCTGAGACCCAGCCTATTCATTTGTGTCTTCTGTAGTGGACATTTGGTTTTGGTCTATATCTTTTGACTCATTTGAGCTACCCTCCTGATGTGCTCAGTAGGGGACATCCTGGCCTTTCCAATGATATCTCAAATCAAAACAGTGTGATGGCATGGGCTGGTTAACCAGGAAGTGAGTGAGGATTTTGTACAATACTTATTATCCATCCATCCTCTGCTTAATCAACTGAGATTTGCTTTGAATGGTGTTTGTTCTCCTGAATGTAACGTTTCTTTTTCACTGTTGGCATATGCTGATAATGTCATTTTCCTGGTCAACACACTGACAGATATTGATATCTTAGTGAATACTGTTAATCTGTTCAGTTGCACATCTTCTACTAAAGTAAACTGGGGGAAGAGTGAGACAGTCATGGTGGGGGATAGGCTGAGGGATCAGTTCAAATTTCCTGGAGGCTTGGTCTGGAAGACAGGAGGGCTAAAATATCTGGAACTCTTTCTGAGTAATGACACATTTTTACAGAAAAAGTGGGACAATGTTTCAGAGGAGGTCAAAGGTCGACTCATGAAATGGAAATGGATTTCACCTAAAATGCCTTACTGATGTTGTGTTCTCATCATCAGTATTCTGGTTTCTTCTGTTCAGAGGCACTGGTTGGCCTGTGTTGATCCCCCAGCTTCTCTTTTGTCACACATTCAAAGAGTTTTAGTTAATTTCTTTGGGAACAGACTGCACTGGATCCCTCAGTTTGTCCTGTTTCTTCCTAAGGAGGAGAGTGGACAAGGTCTGGTCCATCCAGCAGAGGAGCTGCCTTCCACCTTCAGTTCTGTTCTAGCAATTTTGTACTAAAAAGCACAGAGTCATCCATTGTGGACTCCCTCCTTGCCGTCTCAAGTGTGAGATGACAAGAAAGACCCCGGAGCAGGAAGAGTTGTTAGATTTTATACAATATATTGTCTTTGTAGACAGGATGACTTTGTTCTATCATCAGAACAATATTGACACAACAGGCACATCATAATGTGCTGTACAATCAGGACAAAATGTTCACTTAATCAGTGCATAATAACATACGTGGTGACATGGTCAGCAGATTATGGCACATGCACACACCTAATCAACCAATCACATGGTTATTCCTTTGACTTTAAGACAGTGAATGCTTATGATTGCGTAAAAGAGAAGATGAATAATAAGATAATAAGAATAAGCATATTACACTCACAAAATTAACATTAATCAAACTAGAATTAATCATTGAAACCCACAATTTCTGAAAACTAAAAAATGTCTAAAGTAATCAAAGTAAGCAATATTGCTAGATTAAACAACAGTGTTAAAAATCATGAAGATTAGCACAGGGTGGAACCCAGTTCATAGAGGAATCATCCTCCGACTGAATCATGAGCTGTCCTACAGAGGATTTGACTAGGGAAGTGATTAAAGCTTTAACGCAAAGTGTACCATAACAGATTACAACCATAAATACTGTCAGGAAATGAGCAAAGGTGTCAGTATTTTCAGCAATGTCATGTTCCATCAGGAACAGGTGATTTGGGTGTGATACAGCATGAGTCATGTTGTCTGTGATGTCTGGAATGCAAGTGCAACAGTCCATATCTATGTGGCAGACTCCTCCTTGGCTGGCAAACATCATGTCCATTGCCATCCTATTCTGCAGTGCTGCATTTCAGATTCATTGGACAGTGGGGGTGAGGGCAGAAAACCCAGATGATACTACTCGGGTTTCCTAATTCCACTGTCAGGTCGTCGATCTTAAAGGCATTGTTTACAGTTACCAGGAATTTTCCTCAGGCTTCAGTGGGGAGTGAGTAAACTCAGGCGGCAATTCTCTCCTCCTCCTGCAGTTGGATGCTCTGCAGCTGCTGTTTGAGTTTTTGCACCCCGATGTTGATTAAACTGAGATGTGCCTTGTTGCAGGAGCAGTAGCAGGATGATGGTGTAGGGATGGGAATCGAAAACCTGTTCTTGTTGAGAACCGGTTCCCAGTGTTTCAATTCCTCATAATCATTTGCCAATTTTGCAAACGATACCCTTATCGATTCCAGTGGGCGCGAATGCGTGTTGCATGTTGCGTAGCTTACACAATGTGCGTTGTTCGAAAACAAATGCTCGAAAGTTTGGTTACATTTCACAAGAAAGCATGACAACAGGCAATACTTGCAAAGTAGATATTTCATCAAAGGCACTAGTGGCAGCTTGTTACAGCAGCTCCCGCTCACTGTGAGCATTTTTTCCGTTTTAGTTTCGCCTTTTTCATTCCATCCATCCATTTTCTATACCGACTATCCCTTTCAGGGTTGCAGGGGGGCTGGAGCCTATCCCAGCTGTCAACGGGCAGGAGGCGGGGTGCACCCTGAACCGGTCGGCAGTCGATTGCATGTTATCGCGATAGCTGATATATATTATATGCTATAAGACTGTAATATATTATAGCATATTTCCCCCTCTGCTAACGCTGATGCAGCCTGTGATGTTCTCCTCTCTGTCACAAGCAGGCTGCAGACAGAGCACCCACAGGCCCTCCTTCTTATCTCTGGGGACTTTAATCATGCCTCTCCATCCTCCACTCTGCCCACTTTCACCCAGTACGTTACATGTTGCACTAGAGACAATAAGACACTGGATTTGTGTTATGCCAACACCAAGGAGGCATACACTTCATCACCCCTCTCTCCCTCCCCTGGGAAGATCTGACCACAACCTGGTTCATTTCCTGCCTGTGTACAAACCTCTCGTGCACAGGTAACCAGCTGTGTCCTCCACAGTGAAGAGATGGTCAAACACGGCTGACGAGGCTCTGAAGGACTGTTTCGAGACAACTGTGTGGGAGGAATTCTGTGATTCTCATGGAGAGGACATTGAGAGTCTCACACACTGCATAACTGACTATATTAACTTCTGTGTGGAAAACACCATACCCACCAGGACTGTACAGTGTTTTTCCAACAACAAACCGTGGATTAACCCCGACATGAGGGCCCTCAAGGAGAAGAAGAGGGCCTTTAAGACAGGTAATAAGGATGAGCTGAAGGCTGTGCAGAAGAAGCTGAGAAGGAAGATCTGAGAGGGGAAAATCACCTACAGAAGGAAGATGGAGGATCAGCTGCAGCAAAAAAATGTCAGTGGAGTCTGGAGAGGCCTAAAAACCATCTCTGGCCTTTTTACTGATGTCCTCTATGTTTGCTATCCACTTTGCTGCTGTAATACCTGAATTTCTCCACTGTGGGACTAATAAAGGTATATCTTATCCTATCTTCTCTCTTATGTTACACAGCACGCGCTAACTTTAAATGAATGTCACGTTTTCGATCCGCTCCGGAGTGAATCTCAACCTAGCAGCAGCGGCAACGTTAGCACGTCCTCTGCTGTTAATACTGCAGGTAACTAAGTAACTAACACTGCCTATTATGTTAACGCCATTTGTATCATTGTAAAACCTGCTATTACTAACTGTTAATGTTAAATGAACGCCTTCTCATGCATTACATTTAGATGACTGTGACGAGAGACAGAGACTGACTGGCTCAGAGGCTGGCAGTACTCGCTCCAGTTCATGTCTACCTCTAACTTCCGAGTGGATCAGGAAATCCAGCTGTACAGAAGCCTGTCCCCATCCCCTGCAAGGATAACACCACCCTATGGTGGTGAAGCAAGACAGAGACTCTGAGGAGAATTTTAATTTCTATTAGAAAAATGTTGAACATGTTACTGGATGTGGCAATGCAACAAGGGTTATATTTTACTTTAGTTGATTATAGATGTCCGACAACGCCACCTAGGGGCATTTCACCCCCCGGAAAGATGCTAATACTGACCACAGGTCACACAGGTCAGATAGACACCAGAAACTGATGTGATTCCACACCAGGATGTACAAGTGGAAATTTATTAATAACAACTTTTTAATAAAAAGAAAAAGGGCACAGGGCTGAGGGCTCACCAGGCAGAGATGACTAGCTGAGGGGGAAAGGGAAGGGTCCTGACACTGCACACCACACGTGAGAAAAAAAAAAGAAACACACACTATTAATGGACACCCAAGTGCACGGCTACAAGGAGTGAAGGGACCACCACCGGGGGGTGGGTGGGTGGGGGGGAGTCAGTCAGTCCCTCTCCACACCGTCCCAACAGCGCCTGCCCAATAAACAGAGAAAAATTTATTATCAACGAACATATCTTAAGGAATAACTAAATAACTCAAATCCCAAAACATACTTAACAATAACTAATGATAAAAACGAACTGCAAACCATAAATACCATACAAAAATAAGAGTGTATACAGATAGGGACAACTAAATTGATAAGGCTCAAATATAAAAAAAAAAAAAAAAAAACAGACAAAAGGGAAAAAAAAAAAAAAAAAACTAACGCTAACAATAACAACAATAAAAAGATTAAAACAACTGCAAGCGAGCAGTAACAAAAGCGCAGCGACAGAACAGCAGTAGAGCAGCGGCCGCTCCAGAGGTGGAGGCACTTCGACAGGACAGGTGCAGCCTCCCAGGTAGCAGGCGAGGTAGCCGTGAAGAGACCCAGCTTAACACTCAGGAATCCAATGCAGTGCGTAAATTATTACGCACAGCTCCGCGCCACAAGCGCACTCCCAGCCCCCCACCTCCGGCAAGAATACGGCCGACTCCACTGACGAATGAATAGGAAGGAGGAAGCTCAGCGACCAGCGTCTTAAGACAGCCACGTGGATCCACCCAGCCACGCCAAACAATGCTCCCGCATGCAACCCAGCTCCAGCAACAGAGAACAACGCACCTCTGAGGCGCGTGGCCCTTCGGCAGATAAAGCTGGGCACAGCCCCGCCCCATAATCAAGGTGAAATTGCACCCAGCCTAGTGACATCCGATGGGTGGGGGAGCAAAGGAACAAGCCCACACAGCCATTCCTACTGATTTACTATATTAAAACCAACAAGTGGAGACGGACCATGCCGTCCCTGCCACATGGACATTCTTGTGTAATTGCCACAGAATAATTTATGTTGTATTTTGTTAATTTCTCCAGAAGAATATTTATTTTATGGTTCTTATTATTTTATATTTATTTTCAAAACAAATACATTTTTCTGGGGACCCCTGACACCCCATCGAGGAGCCCTAGTCTGTGGCCCTCTTAAGACCTCACTGTTGGGTTTGTAAGGTCATATTACTTCTAAACTAAACAAAGTTGATGCTAATCGACCTGTTTGTTCTCCTTTTTCCAAATGAGAATCGATAAGAGAATCGATGAAGAACCAAATCGTTAAGCAAAATCGAAAAAGGAATTGGAATTGTAAAAATCTTATCAATTCCCATCCCTACGATAGTGGCAGTGAGCAGGAATATGCTGGGAATTCCTCTACATCTGTCACCCCTCTAGTGCCACTGTGTATTCCTTGGCGTCATAGCATAGGCCGTGGCACGTCAGCTTACCCCCGTATTCAGTCCGCCTGCCTCTTTGTGAGTTTGAGAAACGTGTGGTCTTATTGTTACTCACACCCCTCTCTCCCTTGCAAACACAAGGTGGGGGAAATCATTGGTTCACTTACTGATGCTCCGCACGCTTGATGTTGTCTCCTCCGTGGGCTTAGGAACGTGTTTGCAGTGGCTGACGTCTATCCAGGTGGTCCATTCTGCGACTTTTACAGCTGTTTCTGTGGTGGGGAGTAGGGTTGGCCGATAATCCGGTAATAAGGTATTCCGCGGTATCTAAAAATAGCAACGGTATCAGTTTCATTACTGTCATTAAAAAAAAAAAAATTAATATAATTTATTTAATGCCTAAATAATGAGTGTTTGTCCAAATTTAAAACTAATAGCAGGCTATAATGTTTCACTTAACTGCTGATTTGGGAGATGACGTGATAAAGTTTTTGGATGTGACATCGTCACATGACAGCTCAGAAGGGAGAAAGATAAAAAAGATGGCAAGTCATGCATCGAGCAAGTTGGTCCCAAAAAAAAAAAAAAAAAAAAAACCATCCGCAATTTGGCAGCATTTTGGGTTCCGGCCAAACGATAAAGGAGAGCCGGCGAACGTTGACGAGGCTGTATGCAAGATTTGCATGAGGGTCGTGACAGCAAGAGATGGATGGAAACACCTCAATCCTAAGGGCCCATCTTAGAGTCAATCACTTGCTGACTGCTGCACGAATAAACTTGGCTCTGAGTTCAAAAAGTGCTACCATTTCAACCCCTCCTGCTGATTCTGATGCCAATGCAGGACAAACACCAATGACAACTAAGCCCAACATGACACAACCAACAATAATGGTGGCGTTCGGGAAAATAACCAAATACAAACGGGATAGTATCCATAGTATTTTATTAGCTTATTATCATTTATTAGGCAGGGGTGGAGCATAGAATAACATGTACTAGAATATGTAGAATATAGTCTCTATTATTTTCATCGACAGGACTGCGCAATATGCTGGGACTCTAAACTAGCCATGGTAGAGCGCATCCTCGTGCAGGCCCAAGCAATCAGACACGTCCTGTCTGACGACAGAAGGAGTAACCTGTCACTCACCTGGTAGGACACGGATGTCTTGCAGTCTATTCACAACGCACTGAAACCAGTCAGTGACTTCACTGATATCTTGTCTGGAGAAAACTATGTGACCTGCCCCTCTATCCTCCCCATGCTCCAGCTCTGCAGGTACGATGTGTTGGCTGTGTCAGACGAGGACTTCCAGTTAATAAAGTCAATAAAGATTGGAATTCTTGCCAAGCTGGAGGGAAAATATGAAAGCGATTCAGTGCTCAAGGTGATGCAAAAATGCACCTTTCTTGACCCTCGGCACCGTGGAGGATACAAGAGTGATTACACCACTTTGGTTGAGACAAAGACGGAGTTAGAGGCCGAGATGGTGAGAATGGAGGGGCAAGCAGCAGCAGCAGGTCCAGTGGCCATCAGAGTGGAGGAGGGAGAAGCGCAACACGAACAACCCTAAAAAAAAGATGACTGGGCAATCTCCTTAAAAGAAAAGCTGATGCAGTGGCATGTCCGGTCGGCAACCATACAGGAGCGAGCAGGTGTAGAAATAATGGCGTATTGTCACGAGCCTGTTATTCAATGAGATGACGACCCCCTTGTCTGGTGGAAAAGTGAGCCAGGCGTTTTCCTCTCTTGTCAAGGGTTGCCCGAAAATATCTGTGTGTTTGTGCTGCAAGCTCTCCATCAGAGCGGATCTTCAGCACAGTGGGCAGAACCATTAATCAAGGTGCCCCGCTCAAGCCGGACAAAGTCAACATGCTGGTTTTTCTAGTGAAAAACCTGGAACAGGTTCCAATAGATTAGTTTGTTTTTATTTCATTTTCAATAGCCGCCGTTCTGACGGACAAAAAAGTTCGGACTGTCACTTTACCTAAAGGTAGGCTCTAAAAATTATGTACAGTATTACGTTAGGATTAT
Organism: Chaetodon auriga; assembly: GCF_051107435.1. Classification (NCBI taxonomy): domain Eukaryota; kingdom Metazoa; phylum Chordata; class Actinopteri; order Chaetodontiformes; family Chaetodontidae; genus Chaetodon; species Chaetodon auriga. Next base: position 28,094,741 of record NC_135080.1, on the reverse strand, counting down.
ATATTTTTTATTAACTTGTTATTTAATGTTCTGTGCTTTAAATTTAATTGATTTGTGTGGTATTTAAAATATTTTTTTAAAGAAGGTTGTTTATGTTTTACATGTTTTGTTGTTATTTTTTCCGTATTGTTAGGCCTATGTACTGTTTGCTATTCTGTTTCTGAACACTATAGGTGCAAGCTGATAGCTGGCATCAAAGTATTTGCTTATCTGTATTCTGACGCTTGAATCCTGGCCTAAGCTGCGCTTTTTGTGAGCCTTATAATGAGAAAGAAGGCGTGGGCATATGACTGGAGGTGAATCACCGGGTGAGTCTGCATTTGTGGCTCCGCACCCCTCACCTTCGCTGTCCATCAAGTTCTCAACCTCAGAAATCAAAGTGTCTGAAAAACACAAGCAAAAGAAAGAAAATTACTGAATTGGAAGACACATAGTGATAGTGTCAGAGGGTATCAAATAATTAACTGCTCTAACAATATGTTGTTTAGAACAAGCATATTCCCTAAAGGTGAAATACAAAGACAGAGTTTTACAATATTAAAACAAAACAAAACAAAACATATATATATATTGCCGACCCTGCCGCTGCTTTAAAGACAGTATTTTGCAATTTGCAATTTTTCTCTCGATGTAAAATTTATGTGTGTATACCTGTCAGTGTTTCTTCAGATCATCTCTGAACTTCTTGATTGATGTTGCATTTTGCCCATTTGTAACATCAAGATCCACCCAGTTTAATCCAAACTGTGAGTCAAGCACTGTAGCCAAAAAGTACACATTGTGGCTGAAAGGTTCCTGTTTCCCACTGTCTTTAGTCATGTTTGTTTTGGCAAAGATTCCACTGAATCTTCTCATCAGAGACTGACGAAGGGCCTTTACTATTGGCGAGAGAATTCTCAGAAATAATGGTTTAAGTTGTGCAGAGAGAAAAAGTGTCAAAGCCTGTCAAGTTGCCTAATTGATGTGCAATTTTCCCACTTATAATATTATTAAAATATTATTTCTCCACTTAAAAGTCCACTAGATTCAAAATTTTCCCCATTTTTTTTTTCCAGTTAGTAAAGTAATTTAGTTTGCAGTTTACATGTAGTTAATTTAGTTTTTTTTTTTTTTTAGTTTATTAACTTTGTTTCCCTTAAGATTTTAGGTGTTAGCCGTTATAGGTGTTTTGATGAAATCTCTTTGAACAAGAGACAATACATAAATCCATATATTTATCTATCTATCTTTCTATTAATAGACAGACAGATAGATAGATTTGTGCTTAATGCCAACAAGCAACAAATCATGGCACACACTATGCATCACTGTAATACTCAATATATTCCCTTTTTCATTAAATGAAATTAAAGATCACTTTTAATTACTGCTTTTAAACAATCTTTTAAACTTTATGCATTTGCATTACTTACCATGTATTGATTATGTTGAATACAGCTTTTTAACATTTGTATATTTTTATCAAATGTATACTAAACTATTAAGCTGAGGAGTCTGTCACTCTAGTTTGTGGTATTTTCTTTGGCTGCTGTTTCTTTAAATTATCTGCCATATATTCATTCAATAATCTTACGGTAAATACACATAATGAAAACAGATTAGTACATGTGCAATTTGTTCATAAAGCTGCATCTACAAGCTATTTTAAGCTTGATTTCAACTGTGTTTCTTTTGAAACACAATGTGTTTTAAACCATTAATTTTGCCAGACTTATGTTTTACCAATACATTATTCATGAATGCCTATTCTTTGTATACCAGCACACAAAACTCTAGTTTGACTTGACAAAGCCTGGTGTGAGTATCACACATTTTGGGGACGAAATATGGCCCATTTCATTGATGTTGTTGTGTTATCTTGCTTGTGACAACAATGCCATGCAAGCTAACGTTAGCAAGCTAGCTTGGCTGTAGGCTACTGTCTAGTAGGTGCTCTGAAAGTTAGCAAATATATGCCTAAAATGACAAAGGGAAAGAGGAGAGCTTATTTTCGCTTATTGTCTCTGGATGGGGGTGTTGAAATTTACGAAGACTTCGGATATAAACTTTCCAAGTGTAACTGTATGGTAACCGTTAGCTTACCTGTCTTTATGCTTCCTCTCGAGGTGACGGTAAAGGTTTGAAGTCATACCAGCTGTTTCTGTGAGTTGTGCACTGCTGAATTTGCACACTGCTGAGTGTTTTCGCTTGCGTGTCGTTTTACAAATAAACTCCTTGTGGTTTAGGAAACCAAACTTAATTACTGCTGAGTTGGCAGACACATTTCATGACGAGTTCACCAGGTGTCGAGCATGAACACAGCCTCTGCTCCTGTTGTCTCAATCCTCTCTCTGTATGCAGGGGGTGTGTCAGTCACTCAAACTGTGTGACACTGGGCAGGTAACTTAGCAGCTGCAGCTGGGGAGAATCATTACTACCAATGATTTGAAGTTATTAGCTGTTTTTAGCTTTTTCACTCTTATCAGCAAGGCATGGACAAAAAGCCTATCAGTGGTGGTCTCGACCGGTGTGGTTCAAAAAACCCGAGTCCGCTCAGTCCGAGACCGAGTGAAAATACCTTCGATTTCGAGACGAGACCAAGACCCTCAAAAAATGGTCTTGAGACCAAGACTGATCTGGAGTACTACAACATTAGGCTTAACAGACATTAATGAGACTAAGTATTTCATTTGATAATAATGTTTGGAATTTAGAAAGTGATTTCAATCATCTTTTTTCAATAAATGTTGATTTGCTTAACTTTGCAATGCTCTGCTCTTCAGTTTGTTAGGGAGAAAAAAAAAATCAGGATGCTAACCCTTTAGATGCCAATTTCATCATTAATCACTGATTTGGGGAAAAACACACAAAATGACTTATTTTTAATATAAAGTTCTTGAAAAATCACAGTCATGGATGTTTCAAATATGAGTAACAGTATTGACTATGTTGCATTTTCAGTTTTTGTGGTGCATCAGATTTTATCTTTCAGTCACAAATGTGGTTGAAAACAGCTTAAAATATATCAGATGAATACATAGGTGTATTTCTGTAGTATTGAATGAAAATAGAAATGAGATTGCTGTGTGTCTGCATCACTGCAGTATTGGGTTGTTGCTCCACATGGGGGGGCAGGTCGGCATTCTCCTCTGGCATGGCGTCATGCTACAGCCCGTGTTGCTTGGCGATGTTATGTAGCATGCAGCGGGTCACTACAGTCTCCACCAGTGTGATCCAAACAACAGAACCCGCTCCTCCAAAGTTGCACTCCACAATATTCCGTGTGTGGGTATGGGCCTCATTGTAGCTTATTTCTCTGGCAGTGGTTGGGTTGAGAACAGGTGTCAGGAGGAAGGGGTGTAGGAGATATGCACTGTCACCTTGAGAGACATATGAATAAATATGAAACATGCTCTTGTTTTACATGTAATAAATTATTTTACAAAAGATTTTACAAATTGACTCACCTACAAGCCAGCCATCTCCGAACTTGCGACCTCGCAACTTGGAAAACAGAAAACTGTTTCTCAGAATGAAAGAATCATGTACTGACCTGGGATATTTTGCCACAACATTGGTAATGATCCCTTTGGCATCACAAATGCACTGCACATTCAATGAATGCATGTGTTTGCGATTTCTGTACACATGCTTAGTGTCTGTGGGGGGGCACAAGCTGTACACAGGTGCAATCAATCGTTCCTATAACTCTGGGAAATCCAGCTACTGCAAAAAAAAAAAGTCCTGTTTGGTCTCATTCAATGAGTGCCAAGTGCGTGGAAACCTAAAAAACTTGGCAATCCAGCGCGACATGGTATTTAGGACTTCAGACAGCACATCTGAAAAAGGGGTTTGCACCTCCTTTTGACACATGTTAAATATAGACGCAGTTTGTATTAGCAAAATTGCTCTCAGGTTTGATAAATCACTTTGCGGGTGCTAAATTAATATACATGCATGTTTTTATACACACAAAACTTTTGTAGATCTGGCCCTTAGAGGGAAAGCTGTTCTGATTCTATCACAGAGCCCAGTCACTGTTTGTCTATATTGAATGATCGTTTCATTCGCCCATGTTGGGTGAGCCAGTCTTTGATCTTCTATAGGGAAATTTCCAGCTACTTTTGTCCATTTGTTCCTCATTTGGATCATTAGCAGTTGCTTCAGTTCATTGGTAGAGGGTCTGAATTGTTGACAGATAATGACCAATTGTCTTGCGAACTCGTCTCCCCCATTATGGACAGAGGAGAGGTGTATGGTGTGAGATGTATTCTTTCATATCATTGTATGTCCATGGTCTGAAGATTAGCTGAGAGTTTTCCTCTCCTCCAGCTACTTCAACCATTGGTGCAATTAACACAGGGTCTGAGTGAGGAATGGAGTCTGTCAGCTTGAAAATGGTGCCTTGTCGTGTTGTGTGTGCATCCTGTGGGGGAGGGGTACGCGGTGTGCAATACTTGGTAGCATAAGGTGGAGGTCTCTCTTTTTCCACTCTCGGGTGAGGTATTGGTTTCTCAGGCTGTGATGGTGTGGCTTGGGCTGTGGCTGTAGTTGTTTCCGGAGTGCTGGCTGCTCCTCCTTGGTCCACAGCTGGTGCTGGCTGTCTTCTGGGCAGAGCCAAGTCCAGATCAAGATCTAGTTTGAGGCACTGAGATGCAGAGGTTAGTGTAGATGTCCCTGCCTTTTGTTTGCTATCCCTGATGTTGACTTCAGCGAGCCAACAAGCATAAGCGTCCCAATTTGCTTTAAACAGTTTACCCTTTTTCTTTTGTTTTGTCTGACTGATTTTTTTCCTTTGCTGTTAGTTGGACTTTCAAGTGGTCTAATTGGTTTAGGCTAAAACTGCCAGTACATGGAAACCCGAACCCAGATTTTAATTTGGTCAGTAGTTTGTTCACCATATTTTGTGATCATAAACCGAATATTGGGAGAACACATCAGAGGTGCATTTTCAGATACCTTATCTTTACTGCTGTTGGAACCCATTGTTGAAAAGGAAAAAAAGGATGATGTTGAAAAGGATTGTTGAAAAAAGAAGAAGAAGAAAAATTTGTAGATTTTTTGTTTCTTCTCTTTAGGTGGATTTGTAAGGACCTTGGATTTTATTTTTATTTATTACCACTCCAGCTAATGAAGTGTAGATATTTATTGTTAGTTATTGTTAGTTTTTTTTTCTTTTAACCTTAAATTAGTTGTTTTTGCTAAACGATCCTGACCATCAGTTCATCGTGAAGGTGGACACATCTGATGTAGGAGTTGAAGCTGTCCTGTCCCAGTGCTCAGCAACAGACTAGAAGCTCCACCCCTGCACCTTTTTCCTATGACAACTGTCCCCAGCTGAGAGGAACTATGACATCGGCAACCAGGAATTACTGGCGGTCAAAAAAGCCCTGGAGGAGTGACACCACTGACTGAAGGGAACTAAATCACCCTTCCCAGTTTGGATCACAAGAACCTGGAATACATCAGCACAGCCAAGAGACTGAATTCCCATCAAGCCAGGTGGTCCCTCTTCCTCACCCGGTTTAATGTCTCCCTTTCATACCGACTGGGGTCCTACAACACTAAGCCAGATGCCTTGTCTCACCAGTTCCAGGAGAGGGAGGAGACTCCGGGACCCTCACTCTTCCTGCTCCCTGACTTCTCACTCCCATCACCTGGGAGATTGAGGAGAGGGTGAGATCCACCATGGAGGGTCAACCTGGTCCCAAAGCCTGTCCCTCTGATCATCTGTTTGCCCCTCCTGCCCTGTAATCTGATGTCCTCCAGTGGGTTCACTCCTCCAAGCTCACCTGTCATCCGGAGATCCAGATAAGCTGAGATCTTCTCTGCCAACACTCCAGGTGGTCCATGCTCGATGAAGATATCAAGGGGTTTGTCCTTGGTTTGTCAATGTAAAAGGGAACACAATCATCTTGACTGTGGTGGACTGGTTCAGTAAGATGGCTTACTTTGTACCCCTTACCAAGTTCAATGGCCAGATGGAATGTGTAAACCAGGAGATGGAGAACACCCTCCACTGCTTGGTTTCCCAGAACCCCTCATCTTGGTCGCAGCGGCTTCTGTGGGAAGGGCACACACAAATACTCTGACCAGTTCCGCCACAGGCCTGTCACCATTCCAGTGTAGATACAGGTTCCAGCCACCTCTCTTCCCAGTCGAGAAGGAGTTCTCGTGTCCCTCAGTCCAAGCCTTCATCTGCCACTGCCATGCACCTGGTCCCAGCCTATAGCCTCACTCATCCGCTCTGTTGGTCGCTACACGACCGCTGCCATTCATCATCTCCCACAGGCACCAGCGTACCAAGAGGATCAGAGGGTGTGGCTTGTACTTTGAGAGACAATAGGTCTGAATGGGATATTGTTCAGTACTACAGCTTAATCATTCAGGCGTTAAAACATACCATAGCACTGAAATTGTTCTTGGTAAATTAATCACTTCACAGAAAAGTTGGTTTGTCTTTCTGACTGTACCATTCCAGTAAAAATGAGCCTAAAACGCCAATCCAAGGCATACCTAAAGTAAATTGATAGCTGTTCTTGAACCATTTTGAGTACGTGAATGGTTTTGGTCTGTTTTGAAAGGTAAGACTCTGAATGGTCAACCCCAGCAGTCAGAGTCATTGTAAGTGCTACTGGTACTGAGTAATAGAAGTTTGAACACACTGAAGTAGGGGTGTTGTAGCATGAAGCCTTACCCTAGTCCAAGTTCGATAAAAACTGATAACAATAGCACAGAAACTGAACATTTTCATGTTTTCTCTAATGGTGTATTTAGGCATTCTGTATTTGTATTTATATTCATTAAATAAACATTTTTGCTATCTCTATGCATATATATGGGGATCTGCAGTTTCCCCTCCTTTTTCCCATTGTGTCTTGTGTGTCCCTCTCCCTCTGTCTCCTGTCTGTCTCCTCCTTGTCTGTCATGTGTGAGTATGTTTCACTGCAGCGCGTGGCTGACAGGACTCCGGCCTCCAGCTGGTCTCAATCATGCAATAAAGACTCACCAGCTCTCATAGTATATACACACCGGTGTTCCACCCAGTATTCGTCAAATCATCCGTTCTTCTGTGTGGTAACGACTGAGACCTGACAATGTCCCTAAGTATTTGGTCACTGTTTTTTCCTCCCTGCCTCTTGTTGTTTGTGCTCAGGTGCCTAATCCTCACCTGTCTCCATCCATTCCCTGTCTGTCTGCTTCTCCTGAGAGGATTGGGACTCAATACTCGTCTGGCCTGTTCCTCCTCAGTCATCTCTGAGCTTCATGTTTCTTTTTGATTAGTCTGTTTGCACATTCTCCAATTATTCTGTCTGATCCTTTTGCCAAAACCAAACAATTTAAGATATTTATATCTATATGTTGGCTATATATATCTTTATATTGAGGCCATGTACTATATTTATGACTAGAAATTGTGTGAAGGATCACTATTATCTCTGAAATCCATGATTTGAGGTGCCAGAGCTGTAAATAACCCACCGACTGTGATTGGCTCAACCTTCACATGTGAGAAGAGAAGGCGGACCTTGTTTCAACTCAGATTGTTATTGGCTTCTCTCATTTCTAGGCTCCATGTGCCAGACCATTATTGGCCAAATGATGTACCACCCTTCTGCATCCATTTCCTGAAGTTGTAATAGGGAAAACACAGAATACAAGTGGAAGACAAGCTCAGTGCCTGCTAATTTGAAAGGAAAAAACATCTTTCTTTGGGTTATTATTTTGTTTTGGATTAAATATCTTTACTGCAGTGGATTGTGTGGACCTCTGTCAATGTTACCAGACAATCTGTGGATCACTGAGACGTAATCCGGGGTCAATTTTGCATCAATTTTAAACATAGTTGTTTGTCCTTTATTGTGCCTCCTGTTATGGTTGTGTCTTGAAGTGGTTTGTGATTTAATTGATTCACATGAATCTAAGGTTTCCAAGATTAACTTTATTTTATTGCTATTATTCAGTATTCAATATTTTATTTTTTTCCTAGGGAAGTTTTGGGTTGTGCCCAACACAGATTATGCTGACAGTGAAGTTAAATCCTTGGGACATTCTGGGCCAAAATAGGGATATTTCAGTGTTGAATCTGTGTCCACGATTGAGGCTCTGTTATGCTTGATTCCTTTAGAGGTATAGGCACCAATTGGTAAGGTGTGCACACAAGGCAGGACACTTTCTGGGTTTTTGCCTATTAAGTCTCAAATTGCTGGTTGCCACTATAAAGAATAAGAAGAGTGTGGAGACCTCTCATGCATCTATTGTCAAACTTATTTTTATCCTGTTTTTATTAATATCATCAAATGTGTTTTACTTTCTATCTTATTTTCCATTAATTTTCTATTTCTAGTTTTATGTTAATTCTCTCTTGTCTCTTTTAATGTGAAGCATTTGGTTCTATGAGGTGTAATTATTGTATGAAAGGTGCTATATATAATAAAGTATTATTATTATCATTGTTGTTGTTGTTGTTGTTGTTGTTGTTGTCTTCATACAACCTGGCTGGCTAGGTAGCTGCTGGTCAGCTACTGTTACCCAAGCAAGCATGGCTATTAATTTTTCAGTTCAAAGTTAGTTAGGAATGTGACATTGATAAGTAGTTGTTCAATAAATAGCTAAAAAATGCATAGCTGACTGGCAACAAGACAAAAATATTTGAACAACAGTATATCAGCCACAATGACTTCAAGCATTACTGTTGCTGAGTTCAAGGCCCCAGCCAGCTGGAATGTTTGTTTGTCACCAAAGATCACCACAGTTGATAACATCAAAATGGGGATTTCTCCATCATTGCCACTTTTTCCAAGCTCCTTCTTTGGGTCTCTGTACATGATTTTAAATTTTTGTTTGTTGTTTATGTCTTCGATGTCTCTGTTGTACATGGCTGTAGCCATTGCACACTGTATTTGTTCAAACACGGCTTCATTCTTGAAGCTGCCTCAAGTTTATTCTGAATTTTAAGGAGTTCATGATCCCACCACCAGCCCCTGACGTACGCAGTTGTTCTTCAAAAAAAGTAATGGTGTCACTTTCCTGGCCAAGAGTCAATTCTTTGGCTGTCAAAATGCAAAGAACTGGTTTGATATTAGGTACTGGGTCAGAACCAGCCCTCAAACTGCCTTGGTGGAAAGAAGTACTATCATCGTCGGTGATCTACTTGCATACATAAAATATATGTTATACACTGTTGAATCGCCACATCTCCAACTAGGACCGAGCTAACAGCGGGAATTTCCTCTAAAACAACCCAAATTCAAATACAAAGTTTATGGTTTTAAGGCCCCCAATACTATTATTTGAGACATGGAGTGGTTTCTTCATTATTTCAACTTACATATTCTGCAAAAAAAACGAAAATTACTCATTTAAAAAAAATCGTTTTTTTCTTTGTTTACACAAATTGTGCTGGGCCGACTTGTCGCTGGTTTTCTTGTGGCTGGTCACAAATATGAGACATGACATGCATATTAACATTTAACTGAACCCACCATCTTTTCACTTTACTTGACTTTCACCAACTTTAACCATTGTTTTTGTTGTCTAAACCAAAGACCCCACTCTCTGCTGTCCAAGTACTCAATTTTGTATGGCTGCCATCCAGACCAACCCCCTCCTTGTGACTCAGGCACCATAGAAAAATGAAGAACGTTCAATCACTAAAATGTTGCCTCTGAATACAATCCAAGCAGCAATTATGCTTTGTCATCACAATCTAACTGGGAGGCTGAGCTTAACAGCGTCAACCAAGGAGGGGTTGGAGAACCCCGGCCAACCCTTTACAGATCAACTACAGAACTGTAAAGGGTTCTGAGAGGGGTCTGTGATCGGTTTTAGGAAGGACAGAATAAGGCTTTTGACTCATGTCAGATCCTGGGGCTTTCCTTGGATTCAACCATGTGAAGAGCTTATGGATGTCCTTCTCTGTGAACGTGAGAGAGAATCACCATCACTGTCATGCTCAACAGTTCATATGTGAGACTACATGAGTTGAAATCTCCCATGACAAGAATTACCGAGTTTCCCCAGTGGAAATTTCCTTAGCAATCAAGTGCTGGGCTTCTTGGCTAGGGGTTTAAAGGGGAATGTAAACATTGGCAAGGATGGCTAAGTATGGACTAACTGTGACTTGAAATTTGCTTAAAATGATTAAACCTCGATCATCCTTTGATGACTGTGAATGTAGCATTCCACCATTTAAGTATTGCAATTCTTAGGACTTGGAAGACAAAAATACATTACCAATGCCTGAAATCACACTGACCCTAACCCTAACCCCTAACCCAAACCACTGAAGTACCTACCTGAAGTGCTAATTACACATTAATCCTTTTTAGGTGTTAGATTTAGGACTATTACTACTGATGTATTAAAATGTATGCAGTATTTTAAAGGTAAAATTGGTGAAGTGAAGCTGACTCAAACTACATTAAAACGTGCTGTTGGGCAGTTAAATTTATGCTAATGCATCGTGTTTTGCAGCTCATTAGATGAAAATGTTATTCTGATAAATGTTATCTTCAGCTGCTGAGTAAATGGAGTAGAATAAAAAGTCTATTTCCCCCAGAAACATAAAGGAGTAGAGAGATGAAGTAGCATAAATACTGGAAACATGGAAATGCATAAGAAAGTAACAAACTAGGACTTAAGTGCAGTACTTATTTACTTTCCACCACTACTAACAGCTACAAAATGTATCATATTTCTGGCGTTGCAAACTGACACGCAGGGTCCGATAACTCAGCTTTCAAAGCAGTTTACACATTTCATTTGAGAAACTTTTTAACAACTGTTGATGAACCTGCATGGAATAGGGAATGGGATGCAGGGGATTTTCGTCAGTCATAAGAGCAGTAACATTTATGGAGTTATCCTGTGTTCTCAGTCACAAGAAATTTTTAAGGGTCGCTTGTTGAAAATACAAGCTGTGTTTAAAAATATAAAAATGACTCGCTAAAGCTCCCATATGTTGAAAACTCACTGTTGTGGAATTTGGGGTTATTTTGGGTCTCCGGTGGTGCCACATACAAAGTGTAAAATAAGACCGCCCATCCTTTTTTCTTTCAATAATTTTTTGGGGCTTTTTAGCCGTTATGATAGACAGCTGAAGGTATGACAGCAAAAGGGGCAGAGAGAGAGGGGACAAGAGGCAGCAAATGACCCGCAGGTGAGAGTCGAACCTGCGGCCACTGTAGAGGACTGACAACCTCAATACATGCACACCCTACCAAGTGAGCTATGGGGGCACCACACCCACTCCTTTTTGAATGAGTTATGGATTGTGGAAAGCACCCTGCCTGCAGCTTCCAAACTACTAAGTATAAGTATACTAAGTATACAAATAATTAGCTGTGTATTTCTTTTGTAGATTAGCGCGAACTCTTGCGTATTGTAGCGTGTGTTTTGCCATTGAGAACAATGTAAGGCTAAACGCTACCTTCAAGACTATGACTTCAGCCATCAAAGGTTAATTAGCTGCTACCATAGCCTTTGGTACATCACACCACAAGTGACAGAATCAAAACATTTTGTGAAATATGTTTCTGATCTTGCAAATAATTTAATACATGTTCGAGGGAGATGTCAGCATTTACAAAAATTTAGCTGTGCTTATTTTGCAGTTTTACACGAACTAACTAAGTAGGGTTTTGCCATATAGCACAAGCTAACCCTAACCGCTAGCTTCTAGATAGCAATAAGTATGGTTTCCATATGCAAACCCAGTGCCCAAGTCAGACAAGCAATACATACACAGACGCTCCGCTGGGTCTAAGCTTCTGGAATTAGTGAAAATAATGCAATTGGAAATATTTTCTAAACTGGAATATGTTAGCATAGCCCACGGCAAAACGAGTGTATGGTTGAGACTGCTACATCACAGCACAATTTACACTCCAAGCCAACCATTCTGTGCAAAGGAGTTTCTTCTCTTGGAGTTTATTTATGAGTGATCCTTTTTTACGCTGCTTGTAGCTGTTGGCATAGCTATACATGTAAGATAAAGTTCAAACTTCAAACGTCAAACTTTATTTATTTATATGGCACTTTTCATACTTAAAAAGCAACACAAAGTGCCTCACAGAGGCTAAAAACGACAGAGAAGAAAACCCAGCCCTCCCGCCCCCATAACTACATACAGAAACACACACACAGACACACACGCACACGCACCCATACGGATAAGATAAGTAGTAAGCCACCTTTGGGGGCCATCCACACTGAGAGGGCCCCCGGCTCATGACCGGGGGGCGCCGTCCGAGACCACCCCGACCCAGGCAGACAGAAGGCCCCACACCAAGGTGCAGAGGCCTCCAGCCATCCAGGCCAGAGCCGTCCCCTCAGCAGTGCCCCCATCAGTAGGCCAGAAGCAGTTCCCAGTGAGGGGGGCCCCCATGAGGAAAGTTGATGTCACCTCTCTTTTTATATAGGCCAGTGCATCATTACAGTTACCTGCTGTTGATCAAGTGTAGCAGTGAGCTGTCGTAGCCTTTAGTGCATGAATTTATACTGTAACAGTGTTTTACTCCTAAGTATGCTCAGTTATCATAACAATATACTTTTGTTACAGCTGTCCAGGCTACTGTGTCCTGCAAGGACTAATGTTGTAATGCACTGCATTACGGTGGGAATGCTGATAGAGGACAAGCAACCACATCATCAGGGATCCTCTTTTCAAACTGAGCTTTCCAAAGTCCAGGAAGGGAGAGTCCAGAGCCAAATCAGTGAAGACTGAGGCCATATTTGTAAGTGTTGACTCTTTTTTTTCTCACTCAAAAAATAAACATTTATATTGTACATGACACAAAGTACTGCAACTCGGTACTTCAGCACAATAAATACACCAAAAAAAAATACATACCTGAGAAACTACAAAATTCAAAGTGCAAAATGTCACTAAATTAACAGTTGTTGAATAATCTAATAAGTGATAGTAGTGATTTACTTTCTTGTGTGTGTGTTTGTGTGTCTGTGTACTGCACAGGCTATATTGGTGATTTGATGGACATGATCATGGAGACGGTCCTCGTCGACCCATCATCATACAGAGCTGAGATTCTGAAGATAAACATCCTGTCGGACGTGTCTTCACAATATGAGCATCCAGACAAAGAGGAGGTCATCGCCAGCTATGTGTCAAGATTCAATCAAGAGGGAGGAGCAGTTTGAAGCCTCCGTATTTTCCCTGGGAAACTCCTGACGTATCTGAAGTACAATGCATGATGGGATCACTACACGTATCTTCCGCCCAAGGAAGCCCCAGCACCAGCTCACAAAACTCCTTTCAGCTAAATGCCTGTAATAACTGAGAAAAATGAACATTATGTTAGTCAACAGATTCTATAATGTCAACATCTGTATTCACATTTTTCTAATTTGGATTCAGTGAATCCCTCACTTGTACTGTATTTCCATGTACAAATTTTCATGACTGCAGTCAATAAATTTTTATTGTATATCTGTAAAATGTTTCATGTGAATAAATGCGTAATATACAGTATTTGCTTAGGAAAAACTTGGATATATGTTCAAGAAAAAATATGATCTGAATTTGTGGCATTGGCTGACTATATTTAATTTATTATGGTGTAGGTTATTTTAGAAAAAACTCCTCTGTCCCTCGTAGCTGTAAAGGACCATAGTCTGGGTGAATTTGAAGGCCGTCAGCGCGAAGGCTGTCCCAATTCTGTTAGGTGTACGAACACCCTGAGACCAGAGGAAGGCGAACTCAAAGTGAAGGCTACAGGGATCACACAGGGCACAGGCAGGTAGAAACAAAAAGGGTTTATTAACTAAGGGTGTCCACAAAAACGGGAAAACAAAAGGCGAGAGCAGTCCTCAGCGAGCTGTTCAACGCCTTGAGGAAGACCCCCCGCAGCGCTCTCTCTTCCCACCGGGCGTCCTTGGCGGCGATCCAGAAATCCACCGAGAAGTCCGCCACACTTCTGGCACCTTGACGAAGGGAGAGGAGTCTCTCAGCTCCCTCCTCTTCGTGCTCGGGAGGATCAAAAACAGAGCGAAAGTGAGTTAAAAACTCCTCGCAGGTGAGTTGATCGATGGGATTGTTTGTGTGGAAAGCCTCAGCCCAGTCTAATGCCCGCCCTCGTAGCCTGGTGAAAATGTATCTAATGCGACTAATGTCAGAACTGAAGGTGTGACATTTCTGTGCAAACATCATCTCACACTGAAGGATGAAACCTCGGGTCTTACGGAGTTCCCCTGTGAAAGGCTCCGGATCCGTCGCATGAGAGTCGGGGCAGAGGCGTGGGTCCTGCGAGGCGGCGGTGGCCGCGGCCGGTGGCACAGCAGGGCGCGGGGCTGAGGAAATAGAGTCATTTAACGGGAGAAGACGAGCCAGGCTGTCTGTTAAGGATCTCACCTGCTCGCCGAGTGTCCTATTTTGCTCTAGGAGGGCAGCTAGTGCTTGACCATGTTGTCCCAGAAGATTCCCGTGGTGAGCCAGAGCACGCTGCATGGCAGGTTGGTCCATCTTCGAGCCTTCTGAGTTCTGCATGGTCAGATCGTTCTGTTAGGTGTACGAACACCCTGAGACCAGAGGAAGGCGAACTCAAAGTGAAGGCTACAGGGATCACACAGGGCACAGGCAGGTAGAAACAAAAAGGGTTTATTAACTAAGGGTGTCCACAAAAATGGGAAAACAAAAGGCGAGAGCACAAAAACCACTCTGTACAGTTCAACTAAGGGAGTCCACAAAAACGGGAGGAACACAAAGCGAGAGCAAAAACACGCTCTGAAGAATCTGAGCTCCAACTCCTCTCACAACCGAGGCTGGGCTGAGGGCTATCCACAGGGCGAGACGCTCCTAAAACAAAAAGCAAAGCACAGGTCAGCGGACCGAGAAAGACACAGGGGATCAGAAGACTGGCAGAGGAACACACAATACCACGGAGGTAAGCAGACGATCTGACGAATACTGGAGAGAAGAGCCGGGGTTAAATGCATCCGTTGATTGGAAGGTGATGAGATGCAGGTGTGTGAGAGGAGGCGGAAAGGAGGGGCTGCCGAAACAGGTGCAGCCTCTTAACACGGACCTGGACAGACAAGGGAAGACAGACAAGACCACAAGGGGGCAAGGAAACAGGGAAAACACAGGGAAAAAAGGGGAAGACAGAGCCCTGCCTGACAAATTCGTCCAAATTCGAAGGATCCTCCAAATGCAGCCGACAAATGCGTCCTCCTTTTCCCTGTATTCGGAGGATGCATCGCTACTATCCTTCGCGGCCTCCCATATCCCAAGATGCTTTACGCACCGAATGTTTTTTTTAAAAAATAATGCAATATAATAAATAATTTTGCTCCTCTTACAAGCGATAGGAGCTGTACGGGCGCATCTCTGCACCCCGTATGTGTGTTTTTCCCAGGTTAGGAGGGAAGAAGTTATGACGTCGTGATGCAATCAGAAAATGCTCCGAAAGCTAGACCGTCCCATTTACCGATAGTTGATGCGGCCGACGGAGGACCCAGCCTACGTGGTCTCCGGAGGCTGAGTCCTCCGAAGGATGCAGCCGCTGAATTGGGACACAGCTAATATATTGCATGTAGAGCACTCCTCCCACTCTAGAAACTCCCTCCTCTTTATGTAAACAACCAGGACCTTCGGACTCTCTGCTTTTATATGATGTCAGGCTTGTGTGGTTCGCATGATGTGAAATCAGCAGAAGCACTAAAGTGGACATACGCTATTTTCATGTTTTTGTTACATGCCCATATAATTTCTTGGGGTATGAATTATGTTTCGTTTGGGTGGCAATGCTTGGTAAAGGCTTTTAGCTGAGTTTCTCCCCGTCATTCTGGTATGCTACAAGTTAGGATTGGTGCTTCCTAGCGTGAGCATTGACCATCTGAACTGTGGGTATCTCACATTGCCCCCTGTACAGGTAACGCTCATAATGAAGAGACAAAAAAATAGAAAGACATTTTTTGACTAAATATTCAGAAGCATCCTGCTGAATGAGGTTATGGAGGAGCCTCCCTTCCGTCAGGATCCGTTTCAGGTTAGAACATGTGCGGTTGAATGACTGAAGCACTCAGTCTGTTCATTGCCACCATGTCTGCTACTTTCACACGGGTAGTGCTACGTGAGTCTAAGCTTTCCCCTTCGCCATGGTAACATGGGTGGGGCAGCAGCAGCTCATTTGCATTTAAAGCTACAGACACCAGAAACCGCGCATTTTGAAAGGGACTGAAACAGAGGAAAGTAGAGGGAGGTGAGAATCTTTTCCAAAAATGTATTTCCAGCAAACAGCTTCAAAAACATGTTTCATGGAAATCATAGACCTATGTAACATTGCATCATGGCGTTCTCGGTGCGTCGACATGTTGTCCATGTATCCATGTTTTGATCGGGATATCCCAATTTATTATAATTTTCATGTGTACAGGAATAACCCTGTTTGCTCACGCATGTAAACAGGTTATTCCGAATGTTTCAGAAACCGGAATATTGACTGCATGTAAATGTAGTCTGTGTGTACTACAGATGTACTTTTTGCATTTGCTGCATGTAGTCTGTGTCACAACATGAAGGAAGTGTGTCTAAACAACACATGATGCACAGATCTTCAGTGTGTGTTTACCATCCTTATTATGTTAGCAGCTAACATAATAAGCTCCAAGGCCCTCTGAGCAGAGAATCTTTTGCTCATATTGCTGGTGGAGATGTGGGTGAAGTGATGCATCTGGTACAGTAAGAGAAAATTTTCCCAGGTTCCAATGCTTCAGAGGGTAAAAAGAGCGGGAAAACCTGTATTGTGTGTGTGTGTGTTTGTGTGTGTGTCTGTCTGCCTGTCTGTCTCTCTGTCTATCTGCCTGCCTGTCTGATGGTACCGATCATTAAGGGCTTTGTCAGTAAGGAGAAGGATTTTAAATTATCTTCTAGATTTTACAGGGAGCCAGTGCAGAGAGGCTAATATGGGAGAAGTATGGTTTCTCTTCCCTGTTTTTGTCAGAACTCTTGCTGCAGTGCTCTGGATCACAGTGGCGGTTCTAGACCAATTTCACTGAGGGGGCCTGGCTGGGGCCAGGGGTTTTGATAGAGGGGCACATTAAACCCGCGGCAAAAAAGACAAAGATTCGAAATCTTATTTGACTTTTTATTTTCATAAAACTTGTTAAACCATTGCAGTCATAACGTTACAGTGACGATGAAAAACAGTATAATAGTCACAGTATTACTGAATTAAGTGCTGATTTTTCCCAATTTTAAAAGGCAATGTCTTATATATTGTTCCTGTTAAATAAACATTAAAATAAAAAGGGATATAAAAAAAAAAGTTACACACAAAACATATAGTGTTCTTTTCAACATCACATACCTGATGGTCCAGTGCTTGTAGATGCACAAATATTCTCTGTCTGTGTCTCACACTCCGCCTGTATCTCAGTCTCAGCTTCCTCACCCTCAGGATCTTCATCTGTCTCTCTTTGCTGCTCTGTGCCCTCTCTCTGAAAATCAGTGTCTCCCATGTCCTCTGACTCTCCCTCTCTGGCGCTCTCAACTTGCTCCTCTTCAGCTCTCTCACCACCATCATCTGGCTCTGTCTCAATGTCTGCATCATTTTGTGTCTTTTTCGTGTAGAAATAGGACGTAATGTCCTTTTTTCTCTTCATTTTTCACTACAGACAAAAAGCAATTAAGAGGAATTACACTTCAGCAACCCTACTGTTGCGGGCTTGCTTGGTTTTGTGTTGTGATAACGTACGTTAAGGATAGTAACTAACGTTCGCTAGAACCATACAATCACCTTAAGATGACATTAACACCTGGTGTTCTGGCAGGATGCTATTATAATTCATAAAGTTAGCAAACAACATTTCTTTACCAGAAGTCTTACCTTGACAGTGTAAGATCGTTCGTCGTTGTGGTAATCTTCGGACTGCTTCACATGTTCACGCTCATTTTTTTTCAGTGGTGCAGCGCACTAAAGGGTCCGACTAGAATGTTAAGCCATGCACTTTAGTTCCACCTTCGACGTCGGCGACTCGGCGCTACTGTATAATCTACGTTCGGAGGGGGGGCCACAGGGTGGTCCAGAATCAGTGCTACAGGGGCACTGGCCCCTGTTGGCCCCTCCCCAGAACCGCCACAGCTGGATCAGCTGGAGAGTATTTACCTACCCGATAGTAATGAATTGCAGTAATGTAGCCTAGTTCACTGTGTAGTGTTTCTGCATCATTTTGAGACAGGATGTGCCTGATTGTTTTCAATGATACATACCTAAGTGAAAAAAGGCATTCTTTGTAAATTTTATGGAGTGTTTCCTGATAATATTGCCTCAAAGGGGGCACATATAAGGTGAGCAGTATCATTCCAAGTACAGGACCTTGTGGAACTGTGTTGTGTGACTGGCTTCAGTACGTAAAGAGGATTCATCATTAATATGTACAAACTTTAAAACTTTGTATAAAGATCAAGGAAAGGTGTGTTGATTAGAGCAGGGCAACAGTCTTTAAATTAACTTAATTGAGGATGGCCCCCATAGGTGTATTGCTCCTGAAGTACACTGGATGCTCCGCCACTTTTTTCACTTTTTTTTTCAGTGAGGAAATAGAATATTCGCAGTTTGCATAATCTGGTTGAAATTCACATTTTTCAATGCTTAAGTTCAGTCATCAAATGTGGAGAAGCAATGTCTGAACCTACAATATTTTCACATTGAAAAGTGGAGAACAAAAGAGGCTGTTATGGCGTGTGTGATTATGATTTAGTTATGTCATTCTGTGTAGTCGTCTGTGTGTGTTTTTTTTTCTCTCTGTGTCTGCAGTGAAGGTGTGGCCTGGCGGTGCTGTGGGCAGACAGTACACCTGAGGCTGACTCCACTAATTCCCCCTGTACTTAAGCAGCGTGACAGCATCATCTCGCTGCCAGATTGTTCAAGCATCTTGCCTAGACTTTCCAGCCATTTCATCCTTGTGCTCGTAGTTACCTTGTCTCTAGTCTGTTCATAGTCGCCAGTGTGTGTATCTCGTTTTGGTTTTCTGTTTGTTAGTCTCACATTGTGGTTTCCTTAGTTAGTTGATCTGTAGAGTTTGTCTGTTTTCCTACCCACTCGCCGCGAAGAAGTCAAAGTTTATGTTTAGGGCTGAACTTGTGTTTTCTGGTACATTGGGTTTTGATTTGCAGTTCTTATTGATACTTTGATTGTAATAAACCGTTTGTATTAAACAGCTCCCTTTGTTTCTCGTGCTGTTTTTCTGCCTCTTGGGTCCAATCAAAGACACCTTGATTTACTGAACGTAACAGAGGCCAGTTTGAACACAGGGAAAATGGTGCAGAGTTTATTTACAGCTGCTCCAAACAGGACTCTGACCCTGGGGATGATGAAGACATATCAGGCTGGGACACGAGAGGCGTGAACGTGAAAGTCATGAAAGCAGCGAGAGGAAGGTCAGTCATCACCAGAGTTGGTGATTGTGACTTGGAAAAACAGATTTGCAGGTGAGTTTATCCAGTTTTGGCCAAGTTCAGCAAAAGAGACAAACTTGAATTCAGAGGGTGTACAGTTTTATTCAAGCCCAAAACCCCTGGCAAACTTAAAGTTACTTTTATTCAACCAGCAAGTTTTTTCCTGATTGGAAATGACAATGGTGTCTCCCAGAAGATAATACGATGATGTACAAGAGGCATCATTGTGGAAAAAAATGTTTCTCAGCTTTTGTTTACATTTGAATAAAAAGTGGCATGTCCAAAATTGTTCATACCCTTCTCAATAATCAATAGACAAGCCTTTATTGTCTATTACAGCAATCAAACGCTTCCTATAATTGCTGACCAACTTTTGCATGTCTCCACTGGTATTTTTCCCCATTTATCTTTAGTGATGAGCTCCAACTCTTTCAGGTTGGAGGGTCTCCTTGCCATCACCCTGATCTTTAGGTGCCTCCACAGATTCTCAATTGGATTCAAGTCAGGACTCTGGCTGGGCCACTGCAAAATGTTAATGTTTTTGCCCGCTAACAATTTCTTCACCACTTCTGCTGTGTATTTTGGGTTGTTGTCGTGCTGAAATGTCCACTAGTGCCCAAGGCCAAGTTTCTCTGCAGACTGCCTGATGATGTTGTTGAGAATCTTGATATATTGCTCTTTTTTCATGGTGCCATTTACTGTGATTAGGTCTCCTGGTCCACTGGCTGAAAAACACCCCCAAAGCATTAGGTTCCCACCACCATGTTTGACAGTGGGGATGGTGTTCTTAGGATTGAAGGCCTCCCTAGCATTGTGCAGTGTCCATTGGACTACCTGCCTTGAGATGTTGCCACCAGCAGAGCCCAGATTTACCAGGATGGCCTTGGTGGTGATCCTTGGATTCTTTTTCACCTCTCTCACTAACCTCCTGGCCAGCACAGGTGTCACTTTTGGCATCCGACCACATCCTCTGAATTTTCCACAGTACGGAACATCTTGTATTTTTAATAATACTTTACACTGTAGCCACTGGAACCTGAAAACATTTAGATATGGCCTTATAGCCCTTTTCTGACTTGTGAGCAGCCACAATGCGTGGCGGCAGGTCCTCAGTGAGCTCCTCTGTCTTAGCCATGACTGTCCACAAACCAACTGCAGAGAGCTGTTGTTTTTCACCTGTTGAGTTGATTAAAACAGCTGTTCCCAATGAATCAGGGTAATCAGGGTGCTTTCGAACAGCTTGGACTATTTGGAAGGGTATAGAACTTTGGATTTTCCCATAGACTGTGACAGTTTGCAAAGGGTATGAATACTTTTGGACATGCCAGTTTTTGTTCAAATGTAAATAAAAGTTGAGAAATATTCTTTTCCACAATAGATAGATAGATCCAACAATGGAAAAATGGTGCTAGACATGATATAGTGTATTTTTGTCCAAGAGGTCTTAGGTGATGTGCACACCCAGAAATTTAGTGCTGCTCACCATCTGTAGAGCCTTTTATTGTAAATGGTTGGTGTTGAGTGAGGGTTCTCCGGAAGTCAAGAACAATCTCCTTTGTTTTCCCCACAATCAGGGAGAGAGTTATTTCTCCACCACATGGCCAAATGATTCATCTCATTCTTGTAGTGAGTCTCATCCTTGTTGCTGATGAGACCCACCACAGTTGTGTCATCTGCAAATTTATTAGGTGATTGGTGCTGCGGGTTGGTGCACAGTCATGGGTCAGCAGGGACGGAGCACACGTCCTTGGGGTGTGGGACCCTTTGCACATTGTGATGGTACTCGATGTTGGGGGTAGATCTTCTTTGTTGCTTAACTAGCCTTTCAAAGCACTTCATAATGGTGGAGGTCAGTGCAACAGAGCAGTAGTCATTGAAGCAGAATGTAGATGACTTCTTTGACACAGGTATGATGGTGGAAGCTTCAAACATGTGGGGACAACAGCCTGGCTCACAGAGGTGTTGAAAATATCTGTAAGGACATCTTTGAGCTCCTCTGCACATTCTTTCAACACACAACCTGGTATGTTGTCTGGACCATAAGCCTTGCGGGCAATGACCTTGGAGAGTGACCTCTTCATGCTGGCTGAGGACAGGCATGCAAACTGGTCATCTTTCCTGGTACCATGAGACAGGCTGGCCCTGGCTGTTCTCAGGCCAGCTGTGTCCCCTGCTCTGAAGGTGGCATTACAGGCCTTCAGCAGCCTGTGGACCTCACCTTGTTGTTGTCTGACAAACAAACACTTTCACCAGCAGTCTACCCTGCTTGCAGACCACCACCGCATCGGAACACCAAGCATCACTAATGTAAACACTGACCCCATCACTGTCAGTTTTCCCTCCCTTAACCAAGGTTCTATCCGTACATGATGTTGTCATTAAGCCATGTTTCATTGAATACTGTTCTGGCAATTTTGTACTAAAAAGCACAGAGTCGTTCGTTGTCTTTCTGTGAGTTTATTCTGACGCCTGCAGACGGACTCCCTTCTTGTTGTCTCGAGTGTGAGACGACAAGAAAGAGCCCGGAGCAGGAGAAGTTGATAGATTATATACAATATATTATCTTTGTAGACAGGATGACTGATCATCAGAACAATGTCAGCACAATAGGCACGTCATAATGTGTTGTACAATCAGGACACAAGGTTCACTTAATCAGTGCATAATAACATACTGTACGTGGTTACATGGTCAGCAGATTATGACATACGCATGCACCTAATCATATGATATGGTTGTTCATTTGGCTTTAAGTCAGTGAATACTTATGATTAAGTACAGAGAAGATGAATAATGAGAATTCCCATTACAATACGAAAACACAGCATTGTCTCAAGTCACACTGAGTAGATCTCAAGAGACATATGTGGTCCATTTTTTTATCCTTGTACATTTGCCAAGAGAATGGTTGGCATAGCTGCTAGCCTAGCCCACCTCCATGTTTACTCCCTTCTGCTTCCTCTCACACCACTTGCAGACAGAGAGGTGCCACTGTATCTGCATGCACTACCATCTTCTTCACATTCTGCTGAAGAACATTTAGAATGTTATAAAACTAAAATTCTGACCATATCTTACATATTCCACCTTTAAGGATACACACAGCATCTTTTATTTTTGTTCCACAGGGAACCTTTAATCATACAGATGCCAATCAAGGAATTTGACAAACAATATTTAGTTGTTTAGTTGATTGAAATTCAGAAACCCATAGGGTTGAAATGAATGATTTACATCTTTCAAAGTTGATTTTACTTGCGTCACTTAGTTAGACATGGGGCAGACAGGGAAAGAGGGAAAATCACAATTAATGTCTTAATATAAGAAAACATATTAATTCCGTGGGCAGATTTGCAAAACAAACTTTGTTTGTCAAATGAAGTCTGATCCAAAATTTTGATTTACATCAATTTGGGAAACAGAATAAACTACAAAAAAAAAAGTAATAATAAATAAATAAATAAATAAATAAAATCCAGAAATAAACTGGTAAAGTTTACGGAATCTTGCAGAATTTTTGTCTACATTTTGTTACAATACACCACTGGAATCAAGATCTAGGGAGAACTAATATAATTTTAACACATGGAGATTATTACAGTATATTTAACAAGAGATATCACTGTAGATTAAAACTTAAAATTTTTTTAGACCAGAGATAATGTCCACAAAATAACAGTTGTTTGCCAGGGAATTGTTGTGGATGTGGAATTAGGGATTAGTTGATGCATGCTTTCTAGGACTGTTCAAACTTCAAAAAGACTTGGTTTGACACTGAATTTTGGTTCTAAGAGATACTGGGTGTGAAACCTCATTTTACTCCAATTTCTTTTTTAGATTTCATTACAGGATACAGCGAGGTATCTGAAGAGTTTGTACTTTGTGTTGTACTAGAGTTTGTGTTGTACTTATGCAGTGCAAAGCTATATACCCTCATACACTGCATCAATGGAACAAGGAAATACATTACTATTTAAATATGGAAAGTACAATACCTATAAAGAAGAATAAACTTACCCAGTTCAGATAGTTTGAGCAGTATTACACTCAATGCATATAAAATCCCAGACTTTCAATGGCTGTCTGAACTTCTAGGTGGTAGGATAGGTAGGAAGAGTGTTCTTTATAACGCTGAACTGAATATGAAGATTTATGTTGGATTTAGGCTCATTTGCGTTTTATGTAAATCTAATAAACTAACAAGATATCAAATAAATAAGACTGGCTGGTCTGTTTTGAGTCTTTGACAAAGCTGTTTTATTTGTTTGTTTTTTTCTGTTTGTTTTCTTTGTCCATTTTCTTGATGGGTATATGATGGGTTTATATATATTTGAAAAATAAAAACAAAACAACTCAAATGAATGACATGTCTGCAATTCCATGACAACAGCAGAACAGCTGTGACATTGTGTGTGTGTGTGTGTGTGTGTGTGTGTGGGTGTGTGTGTGTGTGTGTGTGTGTGTGTTGGGGGATTGTTGGTTGTATGTACAGTGGGTTCATATTTCAGGATATATTCTGAATGACAGGCCTACCCAGCTTCATAAAAACTTGATTGTTTTCAGGAGAAAAATGAGAATGCTAACTGTCAGGTGAGTATCAGGGAAACCGAGGCCACAATCACTCCGTTCTCCTCCCTGTCTGACCTCATTCTTGCCATCGGCAGCCTGTAAAACACCAGCTCCCACAAACAACACAATCAATTTTTTCATGAGCTTGTTCTACTGATTTACACCACTATGTCTTTAGGCGAGACAGTTTTACAAGACCCTTGTCGATTAAAATACTGAGAGGCAGTTGGGACATAATATCCAAACATCAGTTCTGCAACCCCCAACCCCTTTCTTTCTTTCTTTCTTTCTTTCTTTCTTTCTTTCTTTCTCCTGTAGGCTTCTCTCTTTAATGGATGTCTGTGTGACTAGATTTAGCTTGTCTTCTCCTTGACAGTAAATTGCTACCCATAAATACCAATTAATAAGTCTCCTCTCTAACCCATTCCCAATTCAAAAGTAAAATGTTGCAACAACTATCCTCCAGAGGATTCTCATTTAGTCACTAGGCTACACATTTCTTCTTTAATGTTTTCCCAATATGTCTGAATTTTTGGCAGTCCCAATATATATATGGTCACTGACCATACCACAATTCCTCCAACATTTTTTAGTAGAATTATGTCTAAAGACGCAGGATACCAATGGGGTCCTAAAGGACCTCATTTTAACCTTCAAGTCAAATTATTTCCATAGCTGAACCCCAACCCCCCTGTGACATCTAGAACACATGTTTTCACAGATGTCATCGTCCACCATGGTATTCAGCTCCAGTTCCCATTGTCCTTTGATATGGAGAGTGTTATCTGTTGTGTCTAACATTGGCTTTTTATACATATGGGATATTTGTCTTTTTGTTGATGCAGGGTATTCAAACAGATGTATAAAATGGGTTCCTACTTTGGTTGGTTAAACACAAAACTTTTGTTTTTGCTCCCATTTTTCACGAGCTGCACTCAACAATCTAAAACATTTTCTATATACACACACACACACAAAAAAAAACATTTCTCTCAAATATTGTTCACAAATCTGTCTAAATCTGTGTTAGTGAGCACTTCTCCTTTTCCCAGATAATCCATCCCACCTGGTGGAATGTCCACCAGAGCTGTTGCCCGTGAATTGAATGTTCATTTCTCTACCGTAAGCCACCTCCAAAGGCGTTTCAGAAAATTTTGCAGTACATCCAACCGGCCTCACAGCCACAGACCACAACTAACCACACCAGCCCAGGACCTCCACATCCAGCATGTTCACCTCCAAGATCGTCTGAGACCAGCCACCCGGACAGCTGCTGCAACAATTGGTTTGCATAACTAAAGAATTTCTGCACAAACTGTCAGAAACTGTCTCAGGGAAGCTTATCTGCATGCTCATCGTCCTCATCTGGGTCTCGAACTGACTGCAGTTCATCATCGTAACCGACTTGGGCAAATGCTCACATTTTGATGGCGCCTGGCACGTTGGAGAGGTGTTCTCTTCACGGATGAATCCCGGTTTTCACTGTTCTGGGCAGATGGCAGACAGCATGTGTGGCGTCGTGTGGCGTCGTGTGGGTGAGCAGTTTGCTGATGTCAATGTTGTGGATCGAGTGGTCCATGGTGGCGGTGGGGTTATGGTATGGGCAGGCATATGTTATGGACAACCAACATAGGTGCATTTTATTGATGGCATTTTGAATGCACAGAGATACCGTGACAAGATCCTGAGGCCCATTGTTGTGCCATTCATCCACGACTATCACCTCATGTTGCAGCATGATAATGCATGGCCCCATGTTGCAAGTATCTGTACACAATTCCTGGAAGTTGAAAACATCCCAGTTCTTGCATGACCAGCATACTCACCGGACATGTCACCCATTGAGCATGTTTGGGATGTTCTGGATCGGCGTATATGACAGCGTGTTCCGGTTCCTGCCAATATCCACACACACACACACACACACACACACACACACACACACACACACACACACACACACACACACACACACACACACACACCCAATAAAGCAAAACTGCACATTTCAGAGTGGCCTTTTATTGTGGCCAGCCTAAGGCACACCTGTGCAATATTCATGCTGTCTAATCAGCATCTTGATATGCCACACCTGTGAGGTGGGATGGATTATCTTGGCAAAGGAGAAGATTTAGACAGATTTGTGAACAATATTTGAGAGAAATGGATCTTTTGTGTATATAGAAAATATTTTAGATCTTTGAGTTCAGCTCATGAAAATGGGAGCAAAAACAAAATTGCAGCTGCAGTTATATTTTTGTTCAGTGTATTTTTTAAACTGTACCTTAACTGAACCCTTCTTTTTGTCTGCCTGTCTCTGCATCTCCCTCTCTCTCTCTCTCTCTCTCTCTCTCTCTCTCTCGCTCACACACACACACACACACACACACACTCACACACACATTTATATTTTTGTTTAGTGTAATATCCCAGTCTGTATTGTTTGTGATGCAATGTTGAATTTGTAGATAACTATATTGGTCACTCGAGGGTAAGGCAAACTTGTCTTGTAGTTGTGCCCCTCCCAACAAACAGTTAATTTATTGTATTCAGCCCACTCTCAGCCCATCTTTTATAAGCATTATCACACATGGATGGGAGAAACTCTACATTTTCTACTATGGGCATGGCTCGTGACAGGGCTATAGCTCCCTTTAGTTGCTTTTGGACTGAAGTTCAGACCTTCAGTGTGTGTCTAATCCATACATTCTTCACTTGACTTTTTTCTGAGACTGTTGACTAACACATAGAAGAGCAGATAATGATATTCCTGGTAAGGAGTACTGTTCAATAGTAATCCATCCAGTCTCCACATCCTTGACAACCCAGGCCACCATTGTTTGGAGCTGGGCCAACCAGTAATAGAGTTTTAGGTTGGGTACACCCATACCTCCTTCCTCTTTTGTTGACATCAATATTTTCAACCAGATTCTTGGTCTCCTGTTTTGCCAGATAAATTTTGACAACTTAACAACTAACAACTTAAGTGTGGGTTGTGGTACTAGGACAGTAAGAAATTGAAATAAAAAGAGTAATCTTGGAAGAATATTTATTCTCACTGGCTCTATCCTGCTGAAAAAAAATGATGGGGCAACACCTCCCATCTGTCTAAATCTCTTTTAATTTCTTTAATCAGTTTTCTAAGAATAATAATATGTCATCTGCGAAAAGTGCTAACTTGTGGTGATAATTTCTTTCATCAGATATTCCCTGTATGAGGGGATTAGTTCTTATCAATTCAGCCTTTGGCTCAAAGCTGAGTGCAAACAAGGAGGGTGATAAAGAGTCTCCTTGGCATGTACCATGTCTCAGAGGGGAAAATTCAGAGCAATGCCCATTTACCGTAACTCTAGATCTGTGGGGTTTTTTTATATATTTTAATCCACTTAACAAGTGTATCATTAAAGTCCATATAACTGCGAGTTCATTCCAAAAAGGTCCAGTCAACCCTATCAAATGCCTTCTCAGGATCTAAGCTGAGAAACATTGACTGGGTGCCCCTCCTGGCTGCAATTGACTGTAGGTTCAAGGCTCTTCTGACTTTATCAGTTCACTGTCTGGCTTTACAAGTTTACTAATATGTTTTTGCATTCTATTTGCTACATTGGAAGTCAAAATTTTAAGATCTTCACAGAGGAGGCGGATAGGGCGGTATGACATACATAGTCGGGTCTTCATTGTTCTTATGAATAACACTTATTACTGCCTCTGACCACGACTTAAGACGATCCTCCTCTGCAAGAGCGTAGTTATAGACTCTGCTTAAAACTGGGGTTAACTCATTTATAAATATATTATGATAGTCTCCAGGGAAGCCATTTATCCCTGGAGATTTCTTATTTTTAAGCTTGAGAATACTTTCTTTGATTTCTTCTTTTCTAATAGGGGACACCATCATATCTGCCTCATCTCCTGTTAATCTACTCAGGTTAACTAAAAGGATTCAATCTTTTCTTTTTCCAAATATGTTTAATGATTTTTGATTTTTCAGTACAAATCAAGACACCACACTTTCAGGGACAATCCCCCCAAAACAAAAACAAACAAAAACAAAAACAAAAACAAAAACAAAACAGAACAAAATTTCGGCTCACAGATACAATTATCTATATAGGACAGTCGCTCAGGTATTACAAAAAATGAAGCAAACAGATTTCATTCAAGTTCTATTCTACATAAACCCTCTGGTAAGGATAGCTGAAATATCCAATCCTATGTAAGACAAAAAAGACTCCCATGTTCTATGAAATACATCATCTTTAGAATGCAGCATGCATGCACTGTAAAAAAAAAAAAATCTTAAAAAAACGGTAATTTTCCGGCAGCCAGGGTGCCAAAAAAATACAGTGAAATAACAGGAAATTACTTTCTCATAAAAATACAGTTTTTTTCCATAATTAAAATACAGTTTGTAGTTGTAATTTTAACAAGATTTTGCCTTATTTTCAGGTTGTTTTTAACGTTTAAAATTAGAAACATTTTCACATTTTTAAAACAAGTAAATGCTGTATTACGAATAATAATGCTTAAATTTACAGAAATGTGCTGTTATTAGTTGGTTTTAATGACATTATTTTATGGAAAGAGGTTGTATAATAATTTGTGTTTGATGTAATATAACAGTATATGACACAAAAAATAATGTGATTCATCTTTCAAAACATGTCAAAAAACTGTTGAAAAACTAGATATTGGGTTTAAAATTGCAACAATTTACTGTTAATTTTAGATCATATCAAATGTATATTTAGTTATTTTACGTTGTTTTTAACGTTTAATTACAAACATTTTAGGTTTTAAAACAATGAAATTACCCAAAAAGATGGTAAATTCACATTGTAATATGAATAATAATGCTTAAATTTACAGAAATGTGCTGTTATTAGTTGGTTTTAATGGCATTATTTTATGTAAAAAGGCTGTATAATACTTTATATTAGATGTAATATGACAGTATACAACAATAATTTGATTAATCTTTCAAAACATGTCAAAAAGACATATTGGGTGTACAATTGCAAAAGTTTACTGTTTATTGTAAATGTAGTTTTTAGTTTTCTTTTACATTGATTTCCTGAATATTTAAAAGGACTTGCAACTTAAAAAAAATTCTCTGTTGTATTCAAATGAGACTAAGCTGAACAAGAACAGCTACAATTTCCCATTTTCAGTATTTTTATTAACTGTAACAGGTAACCATTATTACAGCAATATTCAAAAATCAATTGGCTGGCTGGCTCTGAAACAAAAAAAAAATCAACTGAATTGGAAATGAAAGAAAAAAGTAAAAAAAAAAAAAAAAAAAAGTTGAGTTACCAATTCACAGTATTATTTCTATCCAAGGCATCCATAACTTGGTCAAGTCACCGTACATCCACAACATGGATTACAAACCTACATTAAACCTCACTGTAAATGAATCTATACTCTATCCAAGGCATCCATAAGTTGGTCAAGTAATTATACATCCACAACACTGATAACAAAGCTACATAACAAATAGCTTACATGAAACCTCACTGGACATTAATCCATAACAGTCTGTAACTTGGACAAAGTATCCATAACTTGTGAGCACTTCTTATTCCCTCCACTCGTAGTCTGCAATTTTGGTGATGAGTGTGAGAACCTTTGGACTGACTGCAAGTTGTTTTTTGGTGGCGTTCCGCTCCACTTTTGATCCCTTGTCTGGATTTATCTTGAAGAGGCACCTGTGAAATGAAAAAAAAACAACAACTTTAGTAACTGTGGACTGTACTCTAATGTAATGTTTTCATACATTTGCAAAAAGGTTACACAACAGTTTAGACAGAGCTTGCTTGTGAAAGAGTATTTGGACATACAGGGAACTGTGGAACAGTGATGTAATGAAAAGATTAACATGTGAGTACTGTGTATATGTATTGTGTATGAATGTGTATGAATGTTTGAAGGTGGTCAGAAGGACTATTTGGTGCGAAATGGCAGCCACACTTCCCTCAGTTTGCACCAGGGCAGCTGTGGCTACAAACGTAGCTTACCACCACTGGTAAGAATGTGTATGAATGAATGATGGTTTCTGTAAAGCGCTTTGGGTGCCTTGAAAAGCACTATACAAATCCAAGCCATTATTATTATTATTATTATTATTAGTAGTAGTAGTAGTAGTAGTAGAAGTAGTAGTAGTAGTAGTAGTAGTATAAATACTAATTCAGGGAGAAGAACGTAACTTCGGTCAAGAGGATCTGCTACTCAAAGGTTTCTTGGGTATTTGAGTTTTGTTTTGTCATTATTTCATAAATAAGGATTAACAAGCACCTGTTTCTGTAACTTGACATGAGCATGAATCAAGGATAAATAAGAGACACAGTCAGTCTGAAAATCTGAAAAACAAAAATGAACTCTCAGGTAAAGTTCGGACCATTTTCATCCAGTAGGGGGCATTTTCACTCATTTTTTTAGTCATAACTCTCCCTTGTGATAGAAAATGACTTAATTTTTTTTATAAATTCCTGAAATTTTATTATAAAAAAATTCAAAGAGGTCAATAATACATTGTTTTACTCCGTGTATGGGTCGATCTTTCATAACTCAATCAGAAAAAGAAAACAAGGTTGTTTTTCTCTTACAATAAAATCAGAACATTAAAATGAAGTTTTCGATTTTATTATTTTGTTATTGTGATATTTTGATAAATCCAGGAAATGCTTGGAGACTTGTGGAAGTGCAGGTGCTTTACTTTCAGCCTACATGCACAGCAGAGAAGCCTGACCGGAGATCAACCTGCCGACTGCCTGCAGACTGCAAGCACTCATGGCAGGAGACAGATCTACCAGACCGGACAGGACCCAGCACCATCTTCAGTAATGTCCCTTCAGCCTCAGAGATTAATAACGTTATCCAACAGCTGAGCAGAACAGTAAACTAACTTCAGCCCACAGAAATATCCACAACACAGGTCCATCTCGGCAGCTCCATGCTGCTTCTCTCTGCAACCCAACTCCACCTCCTAGTGGGGCCTCCTCAGTGGCAGTGCTGGCTCCTGTCCGGTCTGAGTGATTCCTGGCATGAGTGCTTAAGCGCAGCAGGCGGTCAGGCTTTCCTGCTCTGCATGTAGGCTGAAAGTAAAGCACCTGCACCTCCACAAATCTCCAAGCATTCCCCCAAATAAATATAATATCCAAATAAAATAAATTGCCCAAATATGGATCATGAACTTAAAGGTGTGAGAATGTGCCACATTGTGACCAACAGATATAGATACATCAAAACTTCCCATAATGACCAACACCTGTGAAGTGTGCCGGGAGAGCTCTGGTTTCTGCTCCGTGAAGAACCAGGAGAGCCTATGGCTGCCCCTGGAACTCCAATGCTGAGGTGCTACTGCAGGCGGTACAACAGATCACCTCAGCAAGGCAAAAGTTTTTAGAGCAGTTGTTTTTACTGTGTTAATTGTTTTTCTTTTTTGTTTATCTATCAATCTACTAATCCTGTGATTCCCAGACTGTGGGCAGGTGGGCCACCATAATCATTTTCAAAATAGTATGATTTTTGTTGAATTAAAGAAAAGGATTAAATACATTATACGTATATAGGACTGGGTGATAAAACGATCTTCAATCGGGATCGCAATAAATTATTGGCTACAATTTCATTGATATCACATGGCAGAAATAAATAGCGGCCTGTCACTCTGCCATCTGTTGCTGCACCGACTGTATATAAAAGAGGGCTGCGCATAGGAAAAACCGCCTCCTGTTGTGAGCGTGTATAGTTGAGCTGCAGCTAAAGCTAAAGGGAGGAAGAGTAAAAGTCTGAAAAGAGTGAGGAAATGGGTGCAAGTGGTGCTAATGGCAAATAAAGTGACGTGAACATGTGGAGCGGTTCATGAAATAAGTCCGGCCTGGTCAGGTCGCCTGTCTTGGGTCATCACGTGTTTGAAGCCTTGCATCAGAGACCCAGCAAATTTTTTTTATCAATTTTTTATTTTATATTATTTTTTTATAATTTTTTTTTTTTTTATTAATGTCGGAGGTGGAGGGTTGAGTGTCCAGTAGAGTAGCAGGTCAGTGTAGAGGAGACAGAGGAGGCTCCAGCAGCATCATTTGGTGCAGTGAGGAGCAGGGTGAATGATGTGATGGTAAGAAAGTGGAAGAGAGAACTCCAATTGTGTAAACACTGAGCTGCTCATGTCGCCAATTCTGTGTTGGAATCTATCTCCATGCCATCTTGAAGAACAGGCGTTAAGACTACTGTAGATGCAGCGTAACAGTGTGTGTCTGTGTGTGAGCGCTGCATGCACACACACACAGACACACACGCGGGGCGTCGCATCAGAGCGGTCAAGTGAAACAATAACCTGAAGATCACCTGAGCTGACGTGGACTGTGAGTCAGAGCAATAAAACTTCAATAATAAAAATGCTTAATGTTCACCAAGAACCATAGAAGGAGAATTAACTATGATAACAGAAAAAAAATCTAATAATAGAATGGATTAGTGAACTGTCCAACCCTTAGTGAACATGAAAGTGAATCATCTTCCCAAACTGAAGCCATTCTCTGGTTTCTTCAGGATTCAGTCAGGATGCTCCATGAACTGGCAGCATCAGCATGCTGCGTTAGTGACTTTGGAGCTTCCTGCTACTTTCAGGTCAGTCCTGAATGTTTTATCTTTATCATTAAGATTAAAAAAAAAAAGTGCACTGAAATCACATTATTAGGCCTCTGAATTGTTAGTGAGGGCAGAGGTGGGCTGCAAAAAATTTTGAGATTTTTAAGTGGGCCCTGAGTTCCCAAAGTTTGGGAACCCTGTACTAATCATTTCAGCACTTGAGCAGAGCTCAGTTTTACAGTATGTGCATTATATATCTTATTTTGATGTATTAAATTGACTAGTGGTGTCTTACCTCTGTAAGAACTCCAAAGTTGATGCTTGGGCTGCTGGGTAAGATATGTTCATACAGTAATACGAACCAAACATCAGCAAAAGAGCACCACTGAAGATTCTGATGTGGCCATTCACAATGGTCTGGTCAACAGACAGCATGAAATTCTCTGCTGCCAAAGTCGAGTTTCCTGTTGTGTACAGGGACAAGAGAAGGACAAGAGAAAATTAAAATTAAATTATCATGTTACAACTGAGTCCAGTACAACAATAACAATCAAAGTAATAGTAGTAATAGTTTTCTGGTTTTTTGGTTTTAATTTATTGTGGTGGAGAAAGACAAATATTCATACCGCACACAACAATACATGGTGTACTTGGAAGTCCAGCACAGTCCACTTCAGAGGGCAGGGTTGTTTGATCCACTTTGTAGAACATCTGTTCTTCTTCTTCATTGAAGTACTTGAGGAGCAGTGGAGGAAACACTGCAACATTCACATCTGCAACATTTTTGCTTGATGTTTCCATTTCCCTGAAGACGGTCTCCATCTTCCCTGTCTTGTCACCTGATTTAAGAAATGAAACAACTCTGGCACATTTATTGGCTATGTTTTTGTCTTCCATGTCCACACCTGTAAGCTCTTTGAAATGAGTCTTCATGCCAGTTGTCTCAAACAGATATGGCCATTCCTTTGTCAAGTCAGAAGTCTCAGTCCCACTGATAATGTCTTTTCTCTGAGTGAAGAAAGTGGCTCTCATCATATTCTCAATGGCTTTGCTGTCACAGCATCTTTCTCTCCACATTTTCTTTAACTCTTCTTGTGCATGTGTCTGAGATTCAGGGGTTTCATCAGGTGGCAGCCGTGTTGGTTGCCAGTTTATACACCCGTAAGTGTCTAGTCTTTTTTTCTGAGTTGGGGTATCCTCTCCTTCACTGCTGCTAATACTTTGTCTCTTTAAGGAAAGTGAAGTGTTTCCTCTCTTCAGGTTATCCACTCTGCTGACCATCTGTTTGGTGAGTGAGTCATACCCACTGCCTGCAACTTCACCTTCAATGATATCAGTAAATGCCACAGGGTAGGCCTTTGTCATCTTCCTAGCTATCTCACTGATATGTTTCTTCCCAGGTGTTGGGCACACGGTTAAGATTTCACTGACAATGAGCCGTATGATTTCAAGTCTCTCACTTTTTGTTGGCCGCTTTCCTGTTTCCAGCTTTCTGATGATCTCAGATGGAATCTTCTGCCAAGGAATTTGAAATTTAAAATGCCAGCTGTTGTCAGACAGTCGACGAGGTGTGATATCCATACTTGAACTACTTGTTGACCGTGGTGAACTCACAGTTTCTGAGCTGTAACCACCTGGAGAGAACATTAGCTGTTATTAAATAATAGGTGGGTTTTCATGGAGCCTTTTTCCTCTTTCGGGATGTTGGTTCCAGCTAAAACTATATAGAAATGACTTGGGTCATTTCTCCTCTTTTTTTAGCAGTGTTCGGACCGAGACTTGCTAGTGCTGCTAGTGAGATGCGCTGAGTCCAGGCTTCAACACCCATGGTTCTGGTCGAATTTTAATTTTCAGACCCATAAAGAACTTGTAAATGCACAGTGATGTTTACATTTTGCAGATAGAACGGAACCAGACAACACTTAGTTTCATTGTTTACATGACAAAATTTTCATTTCTTTCGGTTTAAGAAAATGTTTATTCCACCTCTCTGGGCTTGTCTATTTTGATTGAGCTGATTGTAATCAGATTATTTGGCGACGGGGGAGGGGGGGGTGCGCGACCGGAGCGCCATGTAGAAGGAGAGCAGCGGTATGTGGGAGGAGAGCGGAGCAGCCGAAGACAGCCGTCCTGTTAGATCACTTATAATTAAGAGGGAAAACCGCCTGCCACGTAAATCGGACAGTAAAGTAACACACTTTTTATTTTAATAAAACAGCTGAAACAGTTGTCCATACAGTGTGATATTTTTCCTCATACATCCTTCCTCAAATCACTCGCAATTAAAAGAGCAAAAAAAAAAAAAAAAGGAGGAATGCCACGGAATTAAATTGTCCCGTTAATAGGCTAAACATTTTTCTTATAATGGCAGTGCACACTTCAATGAAGGAACCATTAACATTTCGGCCTAAATAAACAATAAAATATTGGCTTACAGTGATGTTGGTACATGTCCTGGTCGCACCCCAGGGACGCACCTCATTTTTCCCATGAAAAACGATACATTGTGAACAACAACTTTAAAATCACAGTAACTAGCAAAAGAAACCTTGCTGTCAGCGGACCTGACGAGCACTGTTTCAACCCTTACTTGAGTACATTTGTGAAGAAGAAGAAATACTACTTTTACTCCGTTACATTGGGCTAAATTCCACTCGTTACTTTGATTTTTATCCATCTTATCCAATGCACGATCTGTTTGTTTTATTTCGTCAGCAGGCTGCGTACAGCTCAACCTGTACTGTGGAAATGCCGAGTTCAGCTTTTGATCTGTCGCTGTCTGACTCAGCAGCCTCATGGAAGTGATATTTTACTTTTCCACATATTTTAAACAACGAAATACCTTAAATCAAGTCATTTGGTGTTTTTAAAGTCATGATATTGAGCCGAAACAGATTCTCAGCAGCAGTGCAATTACCACCCAAAAGCAGCGCAGGCTCGAGTATCCGCGCAGTGACAAGGCGCTCTGATGCCGCCGACGACAGTGCGCCCACTGTCTGCTGTGAGCAACCGGGGTGGGGGTAGGGGGGGTGGTAATCCGAGTAGGTGAAATGTCACTCGGATACCGCCCAAGCCGAGCGAGCACTCGAGTACTCAGATATCAGCTACAGCCCTAAATTTTACACATTGTATAATGTAACATGCATAATTTTAACTCAAACATCTAGATCTTTCCACAAATAGTCAGTGGATAGCATTTTAACCCCAGCAAGTAGTTAGTAGTCCTGATACTGATTGCAGTAATGGAAATGGGAGGAAAAGAAAACAACTAAGCAGAGCAACGGTGGAAATATTACCTGCGTGGTCACATGGGTGAGTTCATGAGCATCGGGCTGAAAATTTTAATTTTTTCACTTACTGTTGACTGGGAGACCTGACTGTTTTTGTTGTGTGTGGTTTTTCTTTTGTTAGGTTGGAGCTTTTATTGAGTCTGAGAACATTTACGAGTGATCCAGTTTACGAGCCAGGACCAGGATAAAGGTGCAAGAAGATCCAGCCTTTTCCAACACCACAGCAGTCACGCTATAGATGACACCTTTGCTTTGGGACAGACAAGCTTGCGAGCTCTCAACATAACACACCACAAAGGGTAGCAAAGAAAATACACACCAGACTGACTATACATGGGAACTAAATGAACAACATATTCTCGTTGGGGGAACTATTGTTACTGGTGGATACAAAAGTCATTTTTTTCTGTACACTGTAATAAAATATCCTGTGTTCATCCCTGATTAGTTGTGTGTGATTTGCTACCGAATCAGAATCTAGAAAAGATAGACCCAACTTATGATACTGATTTATAAGCACACTGTCAATTCACTGCTGGTGATTGTACTATATTACAGTAAGTTACAGGTAGATTATATAATTTTTCAGTCCATCTAACCCAAAAGAGTGATTCTGTGCAATAGATGCATATACTCACCAGAAAGGGCCATCTCGTCAGACTGTGTTACTGGACTTGTACTGGTACTGGCTCTGCTGAACTGTTGGTTGCTCTGGTTGCTTGGAGGACTGTCCAAGACATCTTGCTGGCCTTAATAAAGGACAGATAGTAGTAATATTTAAACCATACAGACATCACATTGCTCAATCTGGGTATATTAATACTCAACATAATTCTATACTCATTAGCCAATTGATATATTTCAAAGTGTTCCTTTCTCAATATAATGCAGTACAGTACACCACCACTAACACCCACTATGAAATCAATGATGAACAAAGTATAGTTTATAGTTATCACCTTTTTGAAAACATCAACCAAAATGTAGAGAAGATTCTTTGAAGTATAATTCATAGTAGAACTGCTGTATTGGACTGCATTAATTTGAATAGGTGTACCTAATAAGTATATTTTGACTATGTACATTTTTCTAATGTGAAAGTTTATTATGTACAAATTGAAACATACTTTTCTTTTTGAGCAGTGACAGAAGTTTCCTGGCTTCAACTGGTCTCAGGACAGAAAGGAGGTCACTCTCCTGCAGGTAGCTCAGGTCCTCCAGGTCCTCAACTCCTAAACCTTGCAGATGCTCCAGCAAAGGCTCAGGGTCTCTCAGTTTAGGAAGACTTGATTTGATGAAAGACAGGAGCAGACTCTCTGTATCCATGACTAGGAGGACTAGAAGGGATGAAAAATACTGTTCTTCAAGCATTACTGTCAGATTTTAATCTCTCAAACTCCAGATTACTCTGAGTCAGCAATGCTATGCTTAAGTGAAATTACCCTTGTTGCTTGTACACAGGCAAAGGATAATAATCTAGTTTCTGCTCAGGCTTCCAACATTTCATGCTCTGCCTTGCTTGTTTCACTTCATACAATGCAAACGCTGGCATATAGGACACGTCATGAGGTATCACGATAAAGTACACATGCTGGTCCTGCGTCACAAGCATGAGCTCAATCTGTCCGAATTCAAGTGCCTCACCTTGGTTTAAACACAGAAAGAGTCCCTTTTTGTACTGAGTGCCTTTCCACTGCACCTCGGTAGCTGACTCAACATTGGGTTCTTTGACTAAGGTTTCTCCTACTGCAGAGCGCACTGCTTCGCTGTACAGTTCAGCACGGAAAGGAGTGGAGTTCTTAACCACCAATGAGGGTGCAAAAAAGGAGCCAGAATGTAGGTATGCCTGCAGTAGCTGATGGTTCTTTGCAAGTGTGTGACATACATTTTTGAAGTTTTGTGTCCTTCGCACACATCTTTTGACATATGAATGTTTGCTCTCGAACCTCATTGTCCACAGCCGAATGAGTGAACCAAACTTTAGTATTAAGGCAGGGTAGTGGGTGAGGTAATGATGCTTTGGTTTTAGTTTTTGTGAGGGAAAAAATTCTTTCCTTCCTTCCAGATAATCACCAATCAAAACACTGAGCAACGCAACCTGGGGTACTGATATAGTAGGGGCACAAATCAGTTCCACTAGCTCTTTCAGCTGGACAGTCAGTTGCCATACAGGATCCTCTGTGTCTGTGATCTTTTCACCAATGATAATGGGGAGAAGTCTCAGCAAAGACCAGTTTTCTGTTGCCTGGCCACCTAATTTCACACCCTTTTTTGAAACTTCAGCTGGTTTAGAGCTACCATCAGATCCCTGGTAACTAAACTGTTTGATCCTTCGATTAAGCTGTGAATATGTGAAGAATTTCTTCACCTTGACAAAATGGCTCAGGTAAATGGCAAGGTCAGATGCCACAACATCCTCAAAGAGATCATGGCCAATACAGGGTGGGAGGCCTGGCTGGCAAACATGAAAAAATGTCAGTGAATTAAAGACAGAGTTACATTTCACGCCTCTGACTACACTTGCATCACCATTTTGCAGTTCTTGAACAGTGTCATTGTACTCTTGTACTGTACAGATTAGAGCATGGTGTTCCAAATTGTCTAGCTCACTTCTGGTTACATGACAATATCAGCAGAAATGTTCAGATGTACTGAAATTTTCTGTGAATCCACCAATGTTATGTGATCCTAAATTGTCACCGGCAATGCAAAAGACAGTTGCCTTAACAATGTTTCCAGAGATATTCAGTCCATTTGTCTCCAGTTCTCCAAGATTGGTTATCAATTGAGAGAACACTTTCTCATGGCCAAAATATTTGAAATCAACTTGTATCACTTTTAATGTGAGACCTGACTCAGCAAAAAGAGGATTGGATTTAAATACCGATCCATCACACACAGCATTTAAAATATGAGGTGTACTTTCATTCTCAGATGTAGAACCCTGTTCCAGCACATCAGTATGTTTTAGCAGAGTTGTCAATGTATGCTTTATGGGAACATACTGAGCATATTGCTCCTTTCTATTTTCATCAAACCCCCCAAAAATGGGTTGTGGATGCACGTATGGAAAATTCTCCTCAAAATACCGTTTTCTGTTGTAGTCTGTGGAAAGGGAGGAGCTGCAGGATCCATGAATATCTACATCATCTAGGGTCTTCAAAACATCTTCAATTTCAGTCTCAGATAGTTCAGTTTTTGTTTGAAGAGATGCTTTCAGTTGACTTTTCGTGTACTGCAGGCACATTCCATTAAGACTATTCAGTTCTTCTACGATCAACTGGATTGTAGAGGAAGGGATAAGTTGTTTGGCCTGTAGTTTCATATAAAACATGCACAGATTTCTCATGTACAAACTTTTCATTTGTGCAAGGTCTGGGACATCTGCCTCAGGCTCATCATCAGCTGGCCCTTCATCTGCCTGGCTTTCAGCAACAGAGGACTGAGACTCACTAGGAACTGAAGGAGGGCAGTATGCACCAGAGACATGCAGAGCTGTGGGGTTTTTGTGCTTCCT
Source organism: Chaetodon auriga (assembly GCF_051107435.1). Taxonomy (NCBI): domain Eukaryota; kingdom Metazoa; phylum Chordata; class Actinopteri; order Chaetodontiformes; family Chaetodontidae; genus Chaetodon; species Chaetodon auriga. Next base: position 28,055,377 of record NC_135080.1, on the reverse strand, counting down.
AGATAGGTGGGCTGTGAAAGATGATGTCACTGAAAAAGTTTTATCACAATCTTTAAAGGGGCAATGCACTACCTCTCTTCTTGAAATGTGAGATTTTAGGTGACAGAGAAGGTCTTTAAGGTCGATCAACTGTTTCTGACAATGTGGAAGTTGACATAGAAAGGGTGCCTGCAAAGTTTGAGACTGTGACACGGTAGATGACCGCCGATGATGGCGGTAAACATGACATTTAAAAGCATTGTAATTTCTGAACCGAAACTTACAACTTTCCATACAACACGCATACTGATAAGGTGGCTCATTTTTATGAAGCCCTTGATGCATCACATACCCTTTTAGGGTATTCACTGAAGCACCACAACTACGACAGGTGTAATCTTTTGACATCCTTAACTGCAGTGCAGTACTCACTTTTTCATTTTACTCCATGAAATCAACTCGCACCACTTATCTGCAGAGAGAGAAAAAAAAACAAAAACAAATTTATGAATCATGAAATTTGCCAAAATCAAAATAAATGCTATTGGTTGTGAAATAGTTGACCTAGTTGTGTTAGCCAATCTCCCCTCAATTAACCAAAAGATGATCGTTAGCTTATCCTTTACATATTTTTCAGGATTGTTTTGAATTCCATGTTGACCAGTGACTAGTGTTGCACCAAAATGAAGATTTCAAAAAACTTAAAAAAGGCAAGAGGAAGATCAAAATATTTGTTTTATGAAAGAGTAACTGGTTGAAATAAACCATTACCAAATCTCAGTATCATTTATAAAATATTTGTTCTCTCTTCTTTGGAAGAAAGTACACTTAAAATGGCTCACTAGCGACACCTGCAAGTGGAGGAGAAGGAGCAGTCTGCGTGAAAAGAAAGGAGCAGGTGGGGGCTAGAGGAGGACAGGGGCTTCTGACTCAGCATTCGCGGTTCCCAGCCCCCGCGGGCTTGGCCCCCTAATAATGCATCAAAATCAGTTTTGTTGTTTTGTTTTGAGGGGACATAAGTGTCCCCAAGGGTATTAAATGTATGTATTTTTTTTTGCCAACAATGTATTATTGACGTTAGAAAATTTTCAAAACCAAATTTTGAAAAGTTACATAAAATTAAGCTTCCTATTCTAGCCAGAAATCATGCCATTTCAAGTCATACAGTGGAAGTTATGGACAAAAAACTAGTGAAAATGTAGAAGGGGCTTAATAATCGATTATTGTTCATTGTTGCAGCTCTAAACAAATGTTCGTCTTTTTCTCCGCTTGTGTCAGTTAGTTCGCAAAAGCAAACGTAATGGCTTACTGTTAAGTGGTAAGCTAACGTTAGTGGCTGGTCTAGGTGAATACTAAATGCAGCTAGCAGACGCCGACGGCCATGCTTTTGTCATCATAGTTAGCTAACATTTCAATTGACGACATGCCAGCGGATTCGGTGCCTTTTGCCGACTGACTAAACTCAAAGGCATGGTGGTAAATAAAGCTAATGCTACTCAGCTTCAGTTTGATACTTGCATTCTACCTTCGTCCTTCCTCGAACCTTGATGTTAGCTGCTGTCCACACGAAGTTCTGTCAGGTGAACTGGAACCGCCGCGCAGTGGTTGTTGATCTTGTTAAGTGTCACGTCGAAACAGCCAATGGCATGTCATCCTCTCCTTTTCTGTCGACCAACCCAAACAGGAACCGCGCTTTTCACAGCACGTACTCCAATGGCATGTCGTATCACGTTCAGGGCCCAGTCTGTGCCGAGAGACTTTTTTTTTGTGTATGTGTGTGTTTGTGCAAGGAGATGTTGCAGCAGTAGAATGTCTCCTGATTACGCTGTGAAATACAATTACATACATACATATATATATATATATATATATATATATATATATATATATATATATATATATATATGTGTATATGTATATATGTGTATATACATATATATATATATATATATATATATATATATATATATATATGTGTGTGTGTGTGTGTGTGTGTGTATATATATATATATAATAGCCTGTGGTCCTGATTCATACTTTCTGTTCCTATAAATTAATTAAAAATAAAAATTAATAAATTATTAAAAATAAATTATATGTTCATTTTCATTTATTTTGAAAAACAATTAGACACAGATGACACATATTAATGCTCTGTCATTAAGATCTGTTCTGAATGACAGAATATAATGCTTTCAGGTGGTAGGTTGAGGAAACAGGGTCTGCAGGGTCTACTAACATCATCCAGACTCCAGTCATGCATCATTTTGTTCAATCTAAAAGTCACAGCATCATCAAGATTTCTCAACAACATCAGGTACACTGGTATGATGATGGCTAGGTTATACTTGTATATTACTTCATGGAGAAATACTCTGACTACAACACTACAGCCGCAGTATCCTCCTTTGAAATTTCTATTCTGGGTCAAAATAACTGCTTTAGTTTGCCCATTTGATATTAATAAAAGATCAAATTAATGCTGTCCATTGAATGAGTAAGTGTTTATGAGTATTAAGAAATCATTTATTATCTAGCAGAAAAAGTAGATGTGTTAGAGTTTGCTATAGATAGACCCAAATGCAGGACACAGACAAGCAAGATAAAGGTAAGGGGGTTGTATTTCAAAAACGGTGAGGCTGGATGAGGGAGGTAATCCTGGTGACGGTCCGAAGAAATGGAGCTGGTGGCAGGGAACTGAGGCAAGGTTGGGGGTAATGGCTAAAAGGGGAGCATTGCAGGGATGTGGGCAGACGAAAAGCATGTAGTTTATGTGGTTTTATCCTGGTGTTGGCCTCCTTCACTTCCAGTTACTTTTCTTGGTTTGTTTTATTGTGACAGATACTGAGATTTGTTTGCCAATACAACAGCATTTACTTTCCCTGGAGACCATTGCTACATTTAAACTGCATGTCATATTAGCCTATTGGCAGTTTTAGGCAGCTCACAAATGTTTATTTTCATTAACTACGGTCATTTCAGTAGACTACACAGAGCAGTCCAAATCATTCATCTTCACGATGTATGCAGTTTCACTTTAGAGATGGCTCAAATTAAATTAAATGAAATAGCAGTTAAGTTTTAACCTCAACATTAAAGTTAACATGCAGTACATATACACATGCTGAAGGTATACCAGGAGGTTGAGTGGTTCTGATGGAAGTGGTCATGCAGGAGCAAGGGTCTGCAGGAAATCCTTTCGAAACTCATGACAAGTCATTCAGACTCAGACTGCAAACTTTTTCCTGGATTAAAATCAGGTGGTGGTAACTTTGATAGGCCTAAACTGATTTACAGTCTGGCTATAAAAAATGGCCTTGACAATATGAGCATGCCATGAGTGACACGAGAACATCCAGTCATCAAACAGTGTGTCTGTTTCAGTTCTGAAGCAGCAGCTGCAATAAAGTAGCAGCATATCTATTAGTGAAATGCTTTATTGAAAGCATTTAATTGCAGCTCACTTGGTAGTGCTGATGCCCCATAAGCAGAGGCAGCAGCCCTAAAGTCCAACTCTTTGCTTAGCATATTATTCACCCTCTCAAGCTTTCCCCTTTCCCTATGTCTCTTTAGATGTCCTTTCAAAATAAATGTTAATATAATGTTAATAAATATTACCATCTAGAAATTACAGTAATTGTAGTTATTTTCAATGAAAATATTAGACAATTAACAAAGAAATTATAGTAAAATTACAAATTTTTACTATTAATTCCTCAGTAATTTTAAAAGATTTTTTCCTTTTTTTTAGAGTTTTATAGTTGGATTTTACAGTTTATTCCCTTAAATAACAGACAAATATTTGTGAAATTACGATACATTTGTGAACGTATTTTAACAATAAATATATGTATTTCTAATGGGGTTTTTTGTAAAAGAACAGAAATATTGTGTGTTTTCACAGTTACAGTGATTTCACGTTATTTTACATTTGACATGTAAAATCACAGTCTATTCTTGTAAATTAAATGGTATTTTAAAAATACAGAAAAAATCTGTAAAATAGACAGGAAAATTCTGTTATATTACATTTTTTTTTTTTTACAGTGTGTCAAGTAGTTGAGTGAAATATAAAAAAGCCATTGTGTTTTGGCTGGGGTCTTGTCTGTAATCCAATTCAGAAGTATGCACTTTCTTGCACTGAATGTTAGCAATTTATAAAGATTCATTTTATATTTATCATAATGAGGCTGTTTGATATCCCAAGCAGCATATATATAGTGTTATTTTCAAAATTGACGGATAAGATTCTATTGATCTCCTGCCCCACAATGAACCAGAACCTCCGTATTTTCCAATAGGACCATAGGCAATGAGTGAGATTAGCTATCTCTGTTTTGCACTTAAGACAAATAGGTGAGAACTCAGCATCAAACCTATGGCATTGTGAAGGAGCTCTCAAAGCTCTCACACTCTTCCAAGCATCATGCCATTGGTAGTCTACATAGCATCATTAACTGTAGTATGTCTCTCATAAAAAGACAAATTATAAAGAACCTAATATACAAGTCCAAACCTCAAGTCAGTCTGACATTCACACATTACCAACAACAATTTCATCCAATGAATCGATAAATTCCTCCACTTCAGTCGAGTCTCAAAAGGTCTTGGTGGAGCTGCAGTAGGTGACTCTGAGTGACGCCGGGTAGAACTGGCTATACTCAGCACCAATGGATTTCAGTCTTTTCTTCACTTCATCAAATCGTTTGTGCTTTCGAAGTACAGCCGCTGAGAAATCCTGGAAAATCATCACAGTGGTCTTCCCGTGACTAAGAGACAGATTCCTTTTCCCCATCTCCCTTGATGCATTCATCACGCGTTTTTCATCCACAAAGTTATGAAATCTCACCCGGACAGGTCGTGGTCTCATGGAGGAGGGAGGCTTGGGAGCCAAGGAGCGATGCGCCCTCTCTAGCTTTATTCGACCCATCTTTGTTTTGATATTTAGGGTTTTCGGCAACCAGGTCTCAAAAATCTGTGTCGGATTACTCCCCTCAGCATCCTCTAGGAGCCCGATAATGCCTATGTGTAATGGAGGTGATGAGGATGAAAATTGAGGATTAATTGTAAACTCTGTATTGGTTCTTTTAAATCAAGTGGTGAGCACTATGTTAAGCCAAGGAGGCAACAACAGCTTTTTAGTTGGAACAGGATTGCCCTTTTTTTTATTACAGCCCATTCTTAGGCACATAACTCCAACTGCTCTTTTTTAAAATAAGCAAAATTAAAAAGAGGTATCCCTTAAAAAGTCTCTATAATGGGCCAAACAATCTTCAATACACGGCTTAAAATCAGTTAAAAGTCAGGGTGAAACAAATGTACAAGGCCCGATTTAAAACCGATTTAAAACAAAAACCCGGCCTTCCTGCTCCTAGCTCGGCGCTGTCGCCACGCCGCTCTCTGGCTCTCTGCTTCATGAAGTGCTGGTTCAAGTGCACTAGCATCAGCGCTAGCTCCAGCGTTAGCTTCTTTACTAGCTTGTTGGCTAGGCTCCTCTGGTTTAGTGGATCTCTTCAAGCCGCCATCTTGGACCTCCATAATCTCTTCTTTTCAAGAGGCTCATCTTCCTTTTATATAACTTTCTGTAATAAGTAGCAAATGCCTATGCAATATCTCTTGGGTCAACATCATTTATCTTGTGTACTACTCTGTTTGATTGGGTTTTGCGCAGCTGGAAAGCCACCAAGCTCTGTTACCTGTTTCTTAGTACTTCCTATTTATAAATTGCAAAGCTCCTTCTGCTTTGTAAGTTAACAGATCATCCAGTTTTTTTCTTTTTTCCTTTAATAAGCCCAATATTTCCTGATTTTTGGATTGTTGATGTTCTGTCTCCAATCTCTTACACAGCAAAATCAAAAGTGTTAGATTTCCAGTGTTGGTGTTGTATGTTAAAAATACAGTGTTAATTTAACACTTGCTTAGTTTAATTCAACTATGTGAGAGTTAATTCCTCAAAAGAGTTGGTGTTAATCCAGGGAGTTAAATCCAAGCAACACTGTTAAGTGTTGATTTTAAAATCAACACTTAACAGTGTTGGTGCCAGAATTCCAACGGATCTGTGACGTGTTTGTCTAAAGGGCGGGAGGACTTGGAGTCAGACTGGAGCGCGGTCAGCAGAGGAGGACTTTCTTTTCACCTCCAGACTTCACGGAGTATCTTTCTGTAAGTAAATGAAAGGCGCCATGCCCATTTAATAATACTTTCTATTGGTATTTTATATGTGTCGATAATAAGTGTCACGGAGTCCTGTCTGTAGCTCTAACAAGGTAGGCTAAGTCCGATGTTAAGGTTAGCATGGCTATTGTATGCTATTTTTTTAAGGGTGCATTAATGTTCCTTTTGCACATCAGTGTTGATGAATATACACAACTTGCTTAACGTAAGTATAGGCTACACGTTTGGATAACACGGTATATAATTGCACATTTTTTTGTAAGAGGTTAAAGCTAGCTAAAATGATGTAGCACCAGCACGAGGCGTCACGTTAACAGAATATTCTCTGTCGGAAAAATCTGTAGGCAATGGAAGTGCGCGTACGGCAATTAATTAGCTATGGTCTAGTTTCGATGAAAATGTCAAGCGATGGAGTAACGTTAGAGAGCCAGGGCTGGGCCGGGGGGCTGAGCTCCTGCCTGCCCAGAGACTGCTGCTATTGCTAAAAATCAGGCTAGCTCTGTGAGCCGGGTAGCATGTTGCTGCCGTAGGCTTCCTGGAGAAACAAACGCACCGGACCACCACGCCAGCCACACTGAGCTCTGTTCTTACAGGGAGGTGTAGTTTATTTAATTATTTTATTTTATTGTATTTTATTTTTAACTTTTGGGACTTAAAAAAAAGCCTATTCTTAACTTTAGCTTCTCAATCTAACGTTAGCCGCAGCTAATAACGTTACCGTAATCACACACACACGCCTCAGCTGCTGCCATAATAATAAACGTCTGAAATGCCGGTGAGTTTTTATAACCTCAAAGTTACAGTGTTTTAGCTATCTATGCATATGAACAATAACGTCGCTGTCATGTGCCTTCAGTTGACGTTATTTTGCCATCATTTATGTTTGTGTTTATGGGTAAGTGTCGGTGTTGTTGGCAGGAGAATTAGGTTAGCCGTCATGGTAGCAGGCAGGCTGAGCTTTAGTAACAGTGTCATTGTGCTGGCCCCCGTTGTCGAGGTAGAGACTAGTTGGCATGACTCGTGAGTAATGCTTAAAAAATCAAAACAAATACTCCGACGGTCGAACTCAGGCAAGGCAAAATCTTCATGTCTCTCCACATCCACAGTAAACATACTGTAAATGATGATGTAGTGTGGATGTCTATTCTTCTATTTTTTTCTAGTACATCATGTTGGTGAAGGTGAGATTTGGAGAAAACGCAGAAGTATGTCAAAGTGGCTGAGACTGAAGATTTCTATGATGACTTCAACACATTTCTTCAGAAAGGTTGGCATCACTTTTAATGGAGCCCAGAATGTTTGTGTAAATTGACTAATTGCTATAATATCTACTGAATTTATGTGATATGTAAATGTCTCATATTATGGAGTTGTGTTTATGATAGCTAATGGTAATGCCCTGTGTGCCCTTGATCTAAAATGTTGGGGAAAACAAGTTCAGAAAATTTCTGTTTATCGTAATTTTTCCATTGCTCTAAATTTAATATTTTTTTTAATCAAGTCATTCACAAGCTAGATCTTCCACTTGAGACTGAGCTGCACTTGACAGATGAATCAGGGACAGAAGTCGATGCAGATGTGTTTGAGGACCTTTTGCAAGCAGGGAACCTTACTGTTAGGGTGGCAACTGAGAAGTCAACAGGTGAGACTCAGGCTTGTGAGGCCAGGAGTGGATCGTCAATAGCGTATTGTGGAGAACTAATTATTTTTTCCTTTTGTGTATACATTTTTTTTACTGTTTACAGTTGTGCTTCATCATGATCTTCCACCCATGTCAGACAACTCATCTGTGTCCGTGTCAGAAGACGTGGCAGTATCCTCTGATTCATCAGATGCAACAGTGATTGTTCGGACAAATGGAGGGAAGAGAACCCATGCTGAACGGGAATCGGCAAAAGAGGTCTTAGTTATCAGATATCACACACAAATATATTGTGCAGTAGAACTGTGTTAAACTGTTTTGTTGTTGGACGTAATGATGATGATGGTGATGGATATAATTGCTAATTTGCTTTATGATTCTTTATGTTTTAGATGGTGAGAGATGCTCTAAAGGATAAACCGGGTGGACAGATTATTTTGGATGAATATGATAAAATGAAAACATTGATGGATAGCACAAGGAGGCAGTTGGTAAACCTTCTTGTAGCCAACATGGTTGAAATTCATGGGTAAGACTTCATTGTTCATATTTATACTTTACAGATTTTTTTTAACAGCACACTTATTTCAGAACATTGCATATTAGTAAAGCAACTTATTATTTATTTTCTCCTATGAAAGAGATAAATACTAAATGGCTAAAACATGATACAAAAACTGATAAAAAAAAAAAAAAACAGTTTGAAAGAGACTAAAAGTCAGTGAAACTAACAACAGTACAATTTGTAAGCACTGAAGGAACTGTAGTAGTAATGTCATGTTTATCTTTCAGGAGGAGCCCATCTGTCTCTGTGCGAAGTAAATATGCTTTGGGCATCATCTCTCTGTTTCCCAGCCTCAGAGATCCATACTCAGACAATGGATATGTAAGTTTATAAATGAAAAGCTTGTATATCAATTTATGGAGTAGTAATATGGTCTGAACTTACTCTACAATTTTATGTTTTTAATATTACAGGAACACTACTATGACCCACAGAGTGGATCTGGGTACTTGGCCTGGAGGATAAAAACGGTTCAGCGCAACACTGCAGCTCAGTCCCGGAGATCTTCCACCAGCACACCCTACCAGGATAGTCCAAAGAGAAAGAGGGAGGTTCTCTGCACGGATAAGCAGCTGCTTGGTGAGCAGTGTCATGAAGCAATATCCTTTTTGAAACATTCAACTGACGAATCGGCAATCAAAGAGAAGATGAGGGCTACTTTCCAGTACCGCCAAACACTGGTTCAAGATCAGCAGTGCTCTTCGACAGTTTTAGATGTCTTCCCACGATTCCTCAACATCACTGGCTTGGTAAGAAAGGCAACGTCTTTATATTAAGTGAATTGTCACTCAATGTATACACTTTTAAGTTGCATAAGTATAAAAATGTGTGTTCTTCTGTAGATTGACCAAGATTTCACGATGATGTTTGGAGAGGAAGTGTCGGGCAGATTTTTGGCAAAATGGCCTACTTTTTTCAAACCTAGGATCCTGACAGACTGCAAAAAACTGACTTCTAATGAACACATTCAAAGCCTCTTGTCTGCGCAGCACGACTCAGGTGGGTCTGGTTAGTTTCTTCTCGTTAAAATTATAATGTGAATGTGTCATGACATGATTTCAGACATTTTCTCCTGTTTTTCCCCTAGGCTGGGACAGTGACTTATCAAGCATTCTGCTGTTGGTTCACTTGCTGCCGCCCACGTCCAAAGGCCACAAGAAGAGTCCTAAAATCAGCGCATGTCAAGCTGAAGACCATGTCGTTCAATATTTGCAGGTATGCAAATAGTAATGTACTTATGTAGGGCTGTCCCAAACGATTATTTTTCTCCAGATTAATCTATCGACTATTTTTTCGATTAGTCTAATGATTAATTTTTCGACTAATCTAGTGATTATTTTTAGGTTAATGATTATTAATTTACAAAAATACTGTCATATGCCATCTCCATTTTGCAAAGGCTGCAGATAGGGATGCACATGATTAACCAATCAACCTTTCCTTTAACAGATAACTAACTTTGACCAATTAATAGCCTACTATTGGTAAAAAAAAAAACTTGAATGTAGCAGCGCTATATTTCATGATTTTCTCCTGATTCTTATTTACATTTTGTTAAAGATGGGAGCCAGTGTCGAAATGTTCCTTGCTGGTGTGGTGCCGGGACAGCCCTTCCTCCTGTGTGTGGGTCAAAAGAAGAACAACATCCAAAGATACTACGTCATCATTGACCACAAGGCCATCCCTTGCAAGGCACAGACATCCTTGGCAGCTTTCGATGAGCTCTTCAAAGCACACTTCATCTTCAGTGTCAACTACCACAAATCCCTCTTCAACTTCTATACATTCATCCAAACCACAGTTTTTAACATTGACGTGGGAAGTGCCAAGGAAAGTCCCAGAGTCAAGGAGCTCAGAGCAAGATTTTTGCACGACGCTTGAGGTGATAAATATCCCTGGATGCAAATATGTTTCTTTGTTACGTCTGTAAGGCACACCACAAAAGTTCCGCATTGCTTTGCCAGCATTTAAGACTCCACCACGGTCTATATCCTGGGAAGATGTTACGTTTAAAAGGTGGACAGCCGGGATGTTGTTTATCATTTTGCACCTATTCAGGTTTCAAGAAGCATCTTGTTCGTTTCCATAGAGATGTTGCTTTGACTAATACTGATGACAACGTGGACACTCAGAATGAAGTTGGTGAGCCCTCAACTTCACAGGCAGTCAGTGCAGGCTCTCCAACAACTACCCAGCTCTCTGTTGACAATAATCTTGTGTTAAACATGTGTGCTTCTGTTGTAGCACAGTTGCAAGCATCTGGTGTTGCTGAGAGCACAGTCCAAACAATGGTGGGGTCCATGGAGGAACTTGTAAATGACATCCATAGGCAAGCGAGAGAGGCAGTTCTCAGCTGTACTACAGAAATTCAAGGCACAGATTTGGAAAAGAAGGTGGAAAAGTGTTTTGATCAACTAGAAAATCCTTTCTCAACCTTGAACACAAGAGGCAAACGACAGAAGTTCTTTGAGGAAAAGTGGGAAATTGTTGAACCTATTGAATATGTTCTTGGAGTGCGGTTTGATGTTCGCAGGGATCACACAACAGGAATTTACAGTCAGGTCCCTGTAACGGACAAATTTGTGTATATACCCATCCTGGGAGCTCTTAAGTCTATGTTCAAGAACACTGAATTGTGTGAAAGTTTCTTGCAAGCCAAACATCAAGAAGAAGGAGTTTATAAAGACATATGTGATGGTTCATACTTCAAGAATAACGTTTTGTTTTCCCAGAACAAACATGCTCTACAGATTCAACTCTATTTTGATGAGTTTGAGACAGCAAATCCCTTAGGTTCAAAGAAAGGGATTCACAAACTTGGTTGCATTTACTTTATATTGAGGAACCTGCCCCCAAAATATAATTCTGTGTTGATGAATATACATGTTGTGGCACTCTTTCACTCACAAGACCTGAAGACTTACGGATTTGATGACATCTTAAAGCCTCTTGTCGATGAACTTAAAATACTTGAAACACAAGGAATTGAGGTGCCTTTCTCAGACTCACCTTTGCTGGGTTCTGTTATACAAGTAACAGGTGACAACCTAGGTTTACATGGACTGTTTGGTTTTGTCGAGTCCTTCAGCGCTACGTATTTTTGCAGATTTTGTTTGACAAGTAAGGTTGAGTCACAGTCTGTGTTTACTGAAGATGACCCTGGCATGATTTTTCGTACAAAAGAAATGCATGAACAACATTGTGCAGCTCTACAGGAAAATCCTATGTTGAGTTCAACATTTGGTGTCAAAAAGACATGCTTGCTCAATACATTGCATTTTTTCCACACCTCTGAAAACTATGCAGTTGATATCATGCACGACTTACTTGAAGGTGTTGTACAATACGAACTCAAACTTATCTTTCAATACCTTGTCAACTATAAGTATCTGTCTTTGGAATCATTGTCACTGAGGATCCAAAGTTTCAACTATGGTTATATTGAGAGAAAAAATAGGCCAAGCGGGTTGAAAATGGATGATGCTAGCAAGGACCTTGGTCTAAATGCAATTCAGTCATGGTGTCTTGTGAGAAATACTCCTCTTATTTTTGGTGATGTATTGGAAAGAAATAACTGTTACTGGAATCTGCTCCTCCTCTTGATTCAGATTGTGAATATTGTATTTTCACCTGTTGTAACTAACGGTATGACATACTATTTGAAGCACTTGATTAAGGACCACCACAAGCTATTTCAGTCTTTGTTTTCACAGAAAAGATTGATTCCAAAGCATCATTTCATGCTACATTATCCACGTTGTATTAGAAAAATAGGTCCACTCCTTCACGTATGGTGCATGAGGTTCGAGGCAAAACATAATTTTTTTAAAAGATCAGTGAAAAATTTCAAAAATATCACAAAAGCATTGGTGAAACAACACCAGAGACAGCTAGCTTACCACTGGGAGAATTTTGATTTTCAGAGATTTGAGTTTGGTCCAGTGAAGAAAGAAACTATTGATAGCTTGGAAGGAGGTGATGTTTTAAGTTCTGTTTTTGATGTAAATGCATACTGTGAAGTGTCAACCACTAATTGGGTGAAGAACTATGGAACAAAATATCAGATTGGTATGTTTGTTTGTACTGGAACAAATATGGAAGTTCCTATTTTCAGAAAGGTCACCAACATCATAATACATGATGAGCAAGCATTTATGTTGACTTGCAGAGTGGACACTCTTTATTTTGATGATCATTTCAATGCATACTGTATCAATGAGAGAGCAGATTCATTTTCTGTTTTTCCAGTTAAGGAGTTGATTTATTACAGGCCCTATGACAAACAGTTTTCTAATGAGATGTGTGAAAAAACATACATTGTGCCATATTGTCATATTGTGTGACCTGTGTTGTGGTTATTGCAAAGCCAGTGCTGTTTTTAATGTGGTGTGCTTGTTTGAAATACAGGTTGATTCAAACTGCAACTTGTGTGGTTTTCTTTGTAAATTGTATTATTATTATTATTATTATTATTATTAGTAGTAGTAGTAGTAGTAGTAGTAGTATTATAAAACAATAGTATCATTATTATTATTAGCAGTAGTGGTAGTAGTATAATATTCAACACTATCCATAGTGTTAATATAATCTGGAACTTATTCAGTGTTAAAACAACACAATGATAGTGTTAATTTTTGACACTACACACTAGTGTTAGGTAAATTCAACACTGGTGAGTGTTAAATTTCAACTATTGAGAGTGTTGTTCCAACTCTGTCACAGTGTTAACTGTTTAACACTTTCAAAAGTGTTATTTTAACTCGATCTAGTGTGGACCAATATAGACACTTTTAAAGTGTTGAATGTAACTCCCTAGGAGTTGAATTAACACTTCTGAATTTGCTGTGTAATTTCCCTCTTTAATTCACTTTGCTGAGCTAGTCTTTGCTTTTTTAATCTTGAAGAAATACCAATAATATCACCCCGCATCACTACTTTCGCCCCTTCCGAGAGAATAGAGGGGGAAACAGTGTCATTATCATTGAAGGTAAGACGGTCTGTTAGTTCTGTGCTCATTTCTTGTTGAATCATCAGCATCATCATGCATCATCATTTAACAATGAGACATTAAGTCTCCAATATTCAAACTATTCACTTGGCCCTATCTTTATCTTTAAGGTGATAGTGCGTGGTATGATATAGTAATCGGTTCTATATTGCACTCAGTAGTCCTGTAGATGTTTGCAGCCTAGAGCCTGCCAAGCACCTGCGACATGAAAGTAAAATCCTTTTGTCTGGGGTGTAAGCAACGGCAGATATCTGCCAAATCCACTTCACCCATCATTGCTAGAAAAGTAGTAGATTTTTTGGTCAGGGTGCCAACTCCTGCTGGAAGTCTATCTATGGTTTATCTTAATAGATAATTGAAGTCTTCATCTATCAAAATAGTCCTCTCTGCTTTATCTGCCAGTGAAGATGCTATGTTCTTAAAGAAATCTGCACAGTCTTCGTTTGGGGCATATAGATTGAGCATTGTTATTTTAGTACCTCCAATAGTCCCTATCACATATCTTCCTTCTTTGTCCTCCATTGTTTTTTCATTGTTGAAGTAGACTGATTTATTGAACAGGATGGCAACTCCCCTTTTCCTCACATTTTTAAAAGAGGCACTATATACCTGGTCTGCCCATTCTCTTTTTAGTTTCAAATGTTCTTTTTCTGACAAATGCATAAATTAATTGGATCCTTAATGTTATAACTAATACAATTTAGATTGTCCATGTATTATTGTTTCAAACTTATTATTATACTTCTGTAACCTGTTAAAAAAAGAAAGAAAATACCTGTTTTTGAGTAACCTGTTGAGAAAAAAAAAAAGGGTTACAACATTTAGAAATATTTTTTTTTTTTCATTGAGCATTATTTTAATTTAATACCTTATCATAGTCTTTATTTCATTCTGTATTTCATTTATTTATTTTTTCGTCCCAGAGGTCCATTTTCACTTTGTGTGGTGGTTGTGTGAAGGAAGGGGTGATTTCATTCCTTCATGGGTGTAGCTGAATTGTTATTGGTGAGACTGGCTCATGTTCCACCTCCTTGGCGCAAGTTAGTGAGACACGCTGAGAGATACACGGATGGAGCGATGGCAAGAGGAAAGCAGAAGCACGCAGGTTTAGAGTGACAGAAGTTTAAAAAAAAAAAAAAAAAGACTTGATGTTGTGCATACATGTGCAGACATAAAAAAGAACTCTTCGAGTTGACACTTGATTGTCCGGTGAACCACGAGAAGTAACCCTGGGAACATTACCTGTGGTTATTCTTTTCTTTTCCGGTGAGTACTGTGAAGCGTAAGGAGTTAGCTCTGCGAGTTAGCATGACCTCGTGGTGTGTTAGCCACCGAGCTGGAGCATAAGCCAGGTGGGTTACACTTCCATCATCGTTTTTCCCAAACGCACGTAAAGTCAAGTATGGCAAAAGTATCACAAGATGACAGTGGCCCAATGCTAGTCTTAAGGTAGAATAAACAAATAACGCAAAGTAGAACACGTATAGAAAGGCACGCAAAATAAAGTGAACTTCCACATAACCAACTGGTTTTCAGTAGTAATTACTATCTTTCAATCACATCAAACTTAAACACAAACCAGTACCCGATGTAACCTGGGCAGGGGAAGGTGACTATTCCTGGAATCACACATAGTGTTGGTACAGCTGTCTTCCGACTCTGGAGCGGTCGCTGCTCGATGTGCAAGTATTATACTCCCAGCTCAAATTTAAGTTCCATCCTTTACAATAAAACTTGGGGTTGTCGTCCTAACGTTGATTGTTACTCTACAATATAGAAACTGGGCGTGTGTTGAGATCACTCATCTTCATAAAAGAAAGCCTTGACATCCATGCCTGACAGCATCGCCGGCTCTTTCCCTCTTCTTTTTCCCGATCTGCTCCACCTGCAGGACAACTCCCTCTTCATCTACTCCTGCTCATCCACCTGGACCTGGATTTTAAGCTCACGCAGCATCGAGAGAGCATCCATGAGCTTCGGGTAGGTCTGTTCGCCAGACTTCATGAACATTTTTAACTGTGCTGGATAGATGCACTTGGCCCTGATGTTTTTTAATTGTTGTTCAGAATCAGAATCAGAATCAGAATCAGAAAAAGCTTTATTGCCAAGTACGCTTTTACACATATGAGGAATTTTTTCTGGTGAAATTGGTGCATGACACATCTACTAAAATAAGAGTGTAGCGCCTGTAGTCTGATTAGCAACAACAAATGACACTAACATTCTTGCTAGGTTCGGAGAGCTGGTAATAGTTAGACGAGTACGATTCCATGAGGTTAACAGTTGACAATTTATTGCCACAACAGTAATTATTTTGCAGTGAATGAAAATAAAATGTACAGAAAAATAGAACTCTTCCAAAATGGTAGAAAAATAATAAAATAAAATAAAAACAATAAAAAAAAGTTCAAAAGAAAATGTCCTTCCTTCTTTGTAGAAGGTTAGAGTTCGGTTCAGTTTCCGGTCGTGTTCTGTGTGTGTAATGTTCAATGTTCAATCCATAAGGTTACTACTCGGGTAGATTTTTGTGTTATGTTCTTATCTGTATCACAAGTGAAGTGAGTTGATGTCAGAAGCTCCTCGGAGTGGATCCCACAGCTGGCCAGATCGTGCACCGTTCCGTCTGAATCGCTCGTCCTTATGGCTCGCCACCGAACCTCCTGGGTCCAGAATTGGAATGAAGTCCTAATCCATCAATAAAACCCAAAAGGAAAACCAGTCTACACATAGAGTGTAGAACAAATAATCATTACTCTCTATTCAATGACATCTTTTTACTTTCACTTTTCACTCTATTTCTTTCATATATGCACCCAAATAAAGGATACACTGCATTTAAATGCTTTAAATGAGTCTTCCTAACAACAGAATTTATCTTTTTAACCATAGATTTTATCTTTTTTTAACCATAAAGTTACAATATTAACTTATTCTTTTTAACAACATACATATTTAACCAACTTCGGTGCAAACACTCAATGCATTCATTTCAATGACCACGGAAATAATTAACATGAACTGGTACTAAATAACCACATTTCTGTACCATAGCTGTCTCCATATCTCATCATGAATCACAGTAAAGGCTCATTAGCTTAACCAGCTAGTAGCACGTTAGTTTGTATAGCCTCACAATTGGCATTCACATCACCTTTTACAGGTAAAACCCAGAATTAGCTTAGCGGCGATTAGCCACGATTGCCATTAGCTTCACGCTAGGTCGTTAGCGATCTTTTTACAGCTTGTTTACGGAGTACACAATGATACCACAGGTACCAGAGTAGGTTTAAAACATTAAGGAAACATATCATGGACTCGTTTCTGGTCGACTGGTTTTATGAACATGCTTCAGTAACAGGAATTTCCTCATAATACCAACAGCTAACCTGAGGCCTAGCCCAGTAGCATAACATTTCTCTTACCGGAGTTCTCCGGGGCTTACACGGTGAAACCCGGCTCCTCTCTCGCTCACGCTCACGCACACTCACACAATTTTTCCCTGGTTCGTCAGCTCGTTCCATGTGCGAGTGCTCTGCTCGGTGGCTCAGCTCTGACGAAGATGGCGCTCGGTGTGGACGGTGACTACGCACAGGTCAGACCGAGATTATGTTCAATGCGTCTGACGTTACGCATAGGGGTGGTGCGCCCCAAGTGGTGAAACTGAGGTACAACATTTAAATCACAATTATTGGTTTAGTAACCATGTGGGTTACACCCTCCCCTCTTGAATCTGCATGAGTCCCTTCATGAGCTGGTCTCTCGTTCACATGGGGGTTGTCGTAGTTACTGATAGTGTCTAATGCTTGATTAAAGCTCCGTAAGATGTTCTGTGCTAAAGACACCAAGGGTTTTCCCAACTGAATGTAATGAAAATGGTCAGGGGCTTGTCGTGACCTTTCTGACCTTCGTGTTGAGTCAGGGGGGTTTCTTTCTGTTTCTTTGTCAGACTTGGGTGCCTGAGTGGGGTTTGGCTCAGCACCTTGTAGAACCTCTACAGTCCCTTCACCTGCAGGGTTCTCCTCCTCAGTTCCATTTGTTTTGTCCTGTTCCTTTCCATTTGTCATGTCCGTTTCATTTGTCATATCCGATTCAGGTGTCACATCCAGTTCATTTGTCATATCCGGTTCAGGTGTCATATCCGTTTCCTCTTCATGTGTCGCGTCCTGTTGTGTACTGTCCTCTCCATAAGGGGACTGCTCAAGCATGACCTCAGGCCCCCCTCCATCTACCAACTCAGGAGGTGTTTCAACAGGTACAGCAGGGAGATTGCTGTTATCAGGACCACCCTGAGGCTGGGAGGTCAGGGGTACCAAAGGCAAGGCCGGCAACCCACCACACTCTGGGGCTGCATTGGGCTCCTGTTTCGGGATCTCACAAACTCGAGCGAATCTCTTTTCAGGAGCAACAGAGGACAGATCGGGATAGAAGAAGAAGTCGTCATCAGACTCTGAGAGTTCCTCCAAAAGTTGTGGGTGACTCTGTCTTGTTCTTGGCTTGCGAACCTTAGGCTTGACCGGTTCAGGTTCCTCCTCTTCTGAGAGGTCACCGCAAGCAAGTAGTAGGTCCCTGTGTAGAGTTCGGATGGGACCGTCCCCGTTGATGGACTGTACTTTGTAAACAGGTAGGTCTCCCACTTTTTCCAGGACCTTGTACATAGTGGACTCCCACTTGTCCGCAAGCTTGTGTTTACTTCGGAACCTCAGATTTTTGACCAAGACTTGGTCTCCTTCCTTGAGTGTTGACTCTCGAACTGCTTTGTCAAAGCGGCGCTTGTTTCTGTCAGCAACTTTTTGTGAGTTTCTGGTGGCTATCTGATAACTCTCCTCCAAGCGTGCTTTTAGTTGTTTCACGTACTGAGAATGGGATTTTGGAGAGCCATATTTCACAGGTAAGCAGAATGCGATATTAACAGGTAAACGAGGTTGACGTCCAAACATCAATTCGTATGGACTGAACCCTGTGACGTCGCTCTTGGTGCAGTTATAGGCATGGGTAAGTGGTTTTACAAAATCTCGCCAATGACTTTTTTCTTTGTCTTTTAGGGTTCCCAGCATGCCTAAGAGGGTTCGATTGAACCTCTCTACAGGGTTTCCCCTAGGGTGACAGGGCGTAGTGCGCACCTTAGTGATGCCTGCTAGGGCGCAGAGTTCTTTGATGAGTTGGGATTTGAAATCCCTGCCCTGATCACTCAGCAGCCGCTCGGGGAAGCCGTAGTGCACGAAGAACAGCTCCCAAAGAGTTTTGGCGACCGTTGCTGCCTTCTGGTCCTTGGTCGGAATGGCGACCGCATATTTGGTAAAATGGTCTGTGATGACCAATATGTCTTTTGTATTGTGACTGTCGGGCTCAAGAGACAAGTAGTCAATGCACACCAATTCCATGGGGCGAGTTGTATGGATGTTCACAAGAGGCGCTGATCTTTCTGGTTGTGTCTTCCTTCTGATACAACGTCCGCATGACTTAATCTTTTTCTCCACGTCTGCAGCCATTTTCGGCCAATAGAACCTTGTTCTAACCAAGTCCAGGGTCCTATCCAAACCCATATGTCCCATATCCTCATGTAAAGACTTGAGAATGGAAGCACGAAGAGACTTGGGAGCAACGAACTGGTAAGTGACATCATCTCCAGATCGACGTGTTCTGTACAACAGACCATTTCTCACCTCCAACCTTTTCCTTTCCTTGAGCATCGGCTTGAGCTCCGGAGAGTCAGGAACAAGGCTGGCCTCATCTCCGTCCTCCAAGACTTGGATAACCTGTCCAATGATCGGGTCGGACCTTTGATGTTGCTGAAGTTCCTCTGGACTGTAGGTAGGTATGGTAGAAGAACCTAACACATCATCATTCTCGTAGGTGTCTGGAACCGCATCCGGATGGATAGCGAGGGACTCGACCAAGGTGATGGAAGGTGAGTCAGAGTCTGCCTCGTTAAGAAGACGGTGTTGACACACGACAGCAACTGCGTCTACAGGTAAGTCTTGTTGGTCAGAAGACGAGGAAAGATGATGTGAAGTGAATCTTTTGATTCGCTCTTTCTCTTCAAGAGATGCAGGATCGTCAGCCAAACTATCATGTAGCCGCCTTGAGAGGCCGTCGGCGTCCTGGTTGCTCTTCCCAGCACGGTACTTTATGTTGAAGTCAAAGGTCGAAAGAGCTGCTAGCCAGCGATAACTGGCAGCGTCTAGTTTGGCGGACTTCAAAACATAAGTCAACGGATTATTGTCCGTTATGACAGTGAAAGCATTCCCATAGAGGTAGTCATGGAATTTCTCTACGATCGACCACTTGAGAGCGAGGAATTCAAGCTTATGGGCGGGATATCGTTTTTCACTGGATGAAAGACCTCTGCTCGCATAAGCGACAACTCGCATTTCGCCTTCCTGTTCTTGGTACAGGGCGGCCCCTAGACCGGAAGTGCTAGCGTCGGTGTGGAGCACGTATGCCAGTTTTGGGTCTGCGAAACCAAGGACAGGTGCGGATGTGAGTTTTTCAATGATGACGTCAAATGCCTTTTGACAATCAGGCGTCCACCGTTCGTTGAAGGGTTCTTTGGGGTTGAAGTACCCTCCGGTGCTAGATGTTCTGGGGCCCTTACGATGAGGTGGGTAGCCGCCGGTCAGACGTTCAAGGGTTTGACTATTTTTGAATAGTCACGCACAAAGCGGCGGTAATACCCCGCGAAGCCCAGAAAGGATTTGAGCTCGCCGAGGTTTTGGGGTCTAGGCCAGGTGTGGAGAGCACTGACCTTGTCTGGGTCAGTCTCTACCCCTCTGCTCGAAACAATGTGGCCTAGATACCGCACTGAGCTCTGGAAGAAATGGCATTTTGCCGGCGAGAGTTTCAGGCCATTCTCTCTCAGCTGCTGGAGGACGTGCTTGAGCCGGACTTCATGCTCCTCTAACGAGCTGGAAAACATGATGATGTCATCTAAAAATACCAGTACTTCCTTCAGATTGATGGAACCCATGACCCTCTCCATTAATCGTTGGAAGGTACTGGGGGCATTTGTGATGCCTTGGGGCATGCGATTGAATTCGTAAAACCCCAACGGGCAAACAAAAGCGGTCTTTGGCTTATCACGTTCCTCCATCTCTATTTGGTAATAGCCGGATTTTAGATCCATTACTGTAAACCAGGGGTCACTTACAGGCGGACCGCGGTCCGAGTCCGAACCCAGACACCGTCCTATACGGACCCGGACCTATAACCAGTAAATTATTAAGGGATTTCAAATTTTGACGGGACACTTATATTTTAACCGGCACAACTTTTCTAGTCTTTACGGCACCGGTTTAGCGGCTGAGGAAACACACAAACCAATTGCATGCGAGTTAAGCCATCCCACGTGATGCTACCCAGCCAGTCGCATCTCTGCATTGCGGACGATAAACATAGCAACTCTGACTGCAGTCAGATGAGGAGTGAGAAGCGAATGGAGAGACGATAGAAAATTAGAAAGTTAGAAAGATAGAAAAAGAAAGAAGCGATACAGGGCGAGAAGACGGAGAGGCGAGTGAGCGAAAGGCAGGAAGAGACAAAGAGGAAGAGACGAGTTAGCGGGAGAGAAGACAAAGAGGATGGCCTTGACACCATTCCAGCCCAGGTTTAAAATCCTGGCAGGACAAGCTCGAGCTCAGTTCTCTCACTGAACAACAAAAAGTGTGGAGAGTGGGAAAAGAGGGAAAGAAAGAAACTGTATAACTGTTCAGCTGTTATTTTCAAATTAGTTGAGACTGTTAAGATGTGAAAGTTAACAAAGAAAAAGGAATATTCAAGCTGTTGCTTCACTTTTACTTTTTCTAAAATTAAACACTTTCTTTTATAATGCACAATTTTTCAAAAAACATTTTATTTTCTCTATTTCATTTTTAAATTCAAATCTGCCTGGTTTAATGTTAAGTGACAATAAATACTGTCGAAATGTTTTTGAATTGTACTTTCTTTATTTGATCAGATGTTGATTACATGCAGATGTTGATACAACTACTAGGCTACTTCAGTATATATATCACACAAATCATAACGTTATGACATTATGATGTTCCGGACCTTTGCTTTAGGAAATTTTCTCTAACCGGACCTCTTTGAATTTTAGTTGAATACCCCTGCTGTAAACCATTTAGATCCCGCGAGAACTGAAAAGGCTTCCTCAAGATTGGGCAATGCGTATCCGTCTCTGATTGTCAATGAATTTAGTTTACGATAATCAATGCAAAGACGGACCTCTCCATTTTTTTTACGAACTACTACTATTGGGGAAGCGTAAGGGGACTCGGACTCACGAATCACTCCTGCATCTAGTAGTGTACGCAAATGTTTTCTCACCGCTTCGTAGTCGTTTGGGTGGATTGGCCGGGGTCTTTGTTTGAATGGTGTGTCGTCTTTCAGGTTTATGTGGTGTTTTACTTTGGTTGCATGCCCAAAGTCGTTCTCATTACAGGCAAAAACATCACAATACTCATACAAACTACATGTTACTCTGTCCTTCCACTCTTTTGAAAGGGGCGAATCACCAAAGTCAATGGTGAAGCTTGACTGGTCTGGTTCTTTGGCTGGTTTGGGAATGCCAGCACAGCATTTCACAGGATCAGCCGGTTCGGTTGAATCAGGTAAGTTGTCATGGATCTCTTTGGGTGTGTGAAGCTCAGCAATGACACAGTTTGAAGGGAGTGTGACATCTAGAGATGGGGAAAACCCGGATGAATCCCGGTTAACCGGATGTTCAACTACGTAATCCATTCAGCCCGGATGTAGCCGTTACAGAGATCCGCCCAAAAAAAAAAAAAAAAAAAAAAAAAAAAAAGCTACAGATCCGCTCACGTAGAGTCCGACGACATTTAATTAATATATTGTTCAACATTCAACAAATGGCACTTAGTCAAGACGAGAGAAATGAAACCGGGAGAGTCTATATATCCCACTTTAGTACTCTCGCCATTCTCCATAAACATGAAGCATGTTGTTGTTGCTCTGTCACGCACACTCACTGACACTTGCTCACACACACACACACAACTCTGTCTCAAGGTACAGCGAGCGCTGACTCCGCCCCGGTTGGCTGGTCAGTCGGGCCGTAAACAATCCCTGAAAATCCGGCTCACCTTAAGTTTCGTTTCTGTTCAGCTGATCCGTATCTGCATGTTAGATTTCGCATGGCTGTGACCAACTCTGCATCAGCGAGTGGTTTGCTACTGCTCAGTTCTCTCAGATCCTCTGTTTGGCTGGCTCGAAATCTCGCACGGGCTTACTGATGACTTGGCCTGGTTTAATGCATAGACTATCATCAAAAACAAGGCAGGCAGGGCTGAGAGGCAGACTCAGGGTGAGCCCGTGCGAGATTTCGCGCCGAGACAGATCCGAGAGAGAGCAGCTGCAGCAGCAGCTCCCTGAGGATTGCCGAGTTGGTCACCCACACAAAACGAAACCTAACAGTCGGTACGACCAGCGGGTCGATGGGTGCAACGAATCAGCGAGGATTTGGTTGCTCACAGTACAGAAACGAAACTTAAGGTGAACCGAGGGATACGTTACGGCCCGCCTGACCGTGGATTTGCTGGATCTCGCCAGCAGCCCAGCACAGCAGACTCGAGGAGGAGTCTCTTGCTGACTGTACGAGGCGGGGTTTCGGAACAAGTCTTGACTCTGAGAGAGTTACGTGTGTGTGTGAGCAAGTGTCAGTGAGTGTGCGTGACAGAACAACATGCTTCATGCTCGTAGAGAATAGGCACGTTTGCGATGAGATCAACAACTACCCTGCAATAAACGTGATTTGCTCAATCAAGAATAGGTGGGGGAAATGCACTGCAAACAAGGTGGACAGAAATATCTAACGTGACTTCCAAAGAGTAAAAAAAACGGTGCTCCCTGTATGAAGCAACCAGTAAGCTGTCTCGCGGATATGTGGGCCGTATACGCAATTCGCGTCAGCAAGATAAGTGCCTATCAGAGCAGGTTACTGACGTTGTGGAGGAGGTCCCTTGCCAGCGCAGCGACCTGAAGCTGGCTGTGGGTTTTGCTGCAGAAAATCTGTTCCCGCGATGACTTGACACCATGTGACATGGCTGCGGAGCAGAAGCCACCTCCCAACAACAGCGTCGTGGACACAAATTCTAACCAGCATGCATTAAAATTTCGCAGTGGGCATGCGCCTGCAGCAGCCTGACCGCAATTTGCACGATTTGCAGCGTCCCGAACGAGGCTAATGGCGAGAGTAGCCAACTATGTGGGATATATATATATATATATTCTGGTTTCATTTCTCTCGTCTTGACTAAGTGCCATTTGTTGAATATTGAACATGTATATTAATTAAATGTCGTCTGACTCGACATGGGCCTTTTGCGAGCACAATAAAATAAACAACGTGTTGTCTTACTGTTGCCTGTTCATTTATTGGCACACATCACAGTGTAAGCCCTGCCTTGTTTCTGATGGTCGTCTATCGCTTTTGCAAGCACAATAAAATAAACAACGTGTTGTCTTACTGTTGCCTGTTCATTTATTGGCACACATAGCGTCATAATAATAATAATAATGATAATAATAATAATAATAATAATTATTATTATTATTATAAGCGCATATAGCGCCATTTAAAATCACAGTCTGCTTGTGTAGGCCTAGACCAGCAACCAGAATTTCACTGTGATTATTATTTCTAGGCCTAATTAATTACAGTTTAAACTTCTTCTATGTGTTTTGATGAGTAACCCCGGTCCCATATTCAACTAATGGCTTAACTGTTGTTTAGGCCAAGGCTTATTATTATTATTATTATTATTATTATTATTATAGGCTATTATTAGGCCTAATATTGGTGAAGTAGTAGCCTAGTAATAGCAGACTTATTATATAGCATTTTGATATTGCTATAGTATTATTTAAGAGACTTCTATAGGCCTATCTCTTTGGGTAACTGTTGGCTGAATTTTCTTTGGGTACTCTTAGCGTATTTTAAGGACTGTGTCTCTGTGACCTTTACCCTAGTTAAAGTCTACAACTGTCCTTCTTACATTGAACTCAAGTTGCCATGGTATTTAACTGTTGACCGGCCCATTTGACCTTTTCGGCCAATTAGACACCTGAGAAGGAATACTCCATCCCCACCCCCATCCCCCACTGCAGCTCCTAAACTGCTCAGTCTTGAGGAGAGTTTGAGTTGAGAACACAGGTTAATTTGACGTGGTAATTAGATTGTAAAAGAATGAGTACCAGGAAGAAGAGTGTGGTTTGGAACCATTTTGATCCTGCTAATCCTGGGCAGGCTAAGTGCAAGATGTGCAAGAACTTGATTTCCAATCAAGGTGGGAGCACATCAAACATGATGAGACATTTGAAGAACCAGCATCCAACAGCGCTGCTGGCCACCAGCACACAGGCTGAGGCAGAGGGAGACACAGGCCCAGAGGCAGCTGGCACATCTGCTACTACTGACACATCTGGTGGAGAACCAGCTGGAGCATCTTCTGCCCCTGCAACATCAGCACCAGTTAAAAGGCGCCAAAGGCAGGTCACAATGGGGGCCTTCATAAAAAAAACAATGGCACCTCACCAAAGGCAGAAAGTGGTGCCCTCATTGCTATGGTAGCAAAGGACTTTCAGTGTCACAATCTCGGTCTCTCACTCCCTCTGCTCCACTCTACCTGCCAGCCACGCCCATCTCATCAGCTCTACTCTGTTCACCTGCCGACACAGCTGCAGCTCATCACAATCAGCCCTGCATTTAAGCCTCTCCAGCACTCTCACCCGTTGCCAGATCGTTCTTCTGCATTATGCGAGACTTTCCAGCGCTTTCCAGTTTGATCACCCGTTGCCGACTTTGCCTGTTCCGGACCTGCTCTCCTCGTCTGCCTCCCGGTAAACTTACCTGCCTTCCGTCCCTGACCTCGTGCTCTGCCTCAGCGTCTCTGGTGTCTGACTGCTCTGCTGGAAACGGTTCATCCGCCTGGCTTCGACTTTCCTCTTGCCTGCTCCCCTTCGGTTCTCCTGCTTCCGTGGACTGCTCACCTGGCTTCGACCCCCCCGCCTGCCTCCGACCACTCCTCTGCTCTCTCCTCGCCGGCACGCCGGCTCGATCAGCTGTTTCTTCAGGCTACGGAGCTTCCTCCTCGTCATCAGCGGCTGAAGAGAGTTACTCCGCTGCACGCCGGCTCGATCAGCTGTTTCTCCAGGCAGCGGAGCTTCCTCCTCGTCATCAGCGGCTGAAGAGAGTTACTCCGCTGCACGCCGACTCGATCAGCTGTTTCTTCAGGCAGCGGAGCTTCCTCCTCGTCATCAGCGGTTCCAGTAAGCAACTTCTCTTTCCCTCGCTTGAGCCCCAGGGACATTGTGTGAACTCTCAGTCCGGAGAACGAACTTTACTCCGAGTAACTTTCTCTGATCCATACCGAGTTTCCTGTGGTATAAATAAAAGTTATTACCAACTGATCCTGCTCTCCGTAGTACTGCATTTGGGTCCAAAACACGCACGTTTCATTCAGCCCTTTTCTATTGTGGAGGATGAGGGGTTTAGGGAGTTCACAGCTGCCCTGGACCCATCATATACCCTTCCAAGCAGGCACACTCTGTCGAGGAAGATGTTGCCTGCTCTGTATGATAAGGTCAGGGCAGAGCTGAAGGCCAACATTGAAAATGCATCAGCTGTGTGTCTGACTACAGATTGCTGGACATCTAGGACCACGACAAGTTATATGTCTGTCACTTGCCATTACATTGGAGAGGATTTCACCTTGAAGAGCAATCTGCTTGATTGTTTCACTCTGACAGAGAGGCACACATCAGAGCAGTTGGCCTTCAAATTAAATCAAGTGGCAGAAGAATGGAGGCTCAAAGATAAAGTTATGGCATGTGTCACGGACAATGCTCAAAATATTAAAAAAGCCGTGAAAGAGGTTCTAAAATGGAACCATGTGAGCTGCTTTGCTCACTGCATCAACCTTGTTGTGAGGCATGCCCTGGACCACAGTATTGACATTTTGTCAATAGTAAGAAAAGCGAAGGCCATGTCGGAATATATCAGGCGCAGCACAGTGGCCAGTGATAAGCTCCGCCAGATGCAGCAAAGCATGGGGCAGCAACAACTGAGGCCAAAAATGGATGTGCTGACAAGGTGGAATTCCACATTCTATATGTTGCAGCGCATGCTTCAAATCAAAGAGCCCCTCATTTCTACGCTGGCCATTTTGAATCCCCAGGAGCCAACATTGTCGCGTGATGAGTGGGAGGCTTTAGAAGAAACATGCACCATCCTGGCACCGTTTGAAGAGGTCACAAGAGAGATGAGCTCAGAGAGGTATGCACCTATCTTTTATCACATGGTGACATCTTATGTTAAACATAATTTGTTTGTTATTAAAATACAACTATTCAACATTATATAATTTGATCTGAATATCATGAATCTGACATGATGAACACATTATATGCAAACTGATCACTGTTTTTTCTTCTTTACTTTAGCTTTGTGACTGCCTCAAAGCCCATCCTTATTGTGAGAGGCCTGCAACGTTTCCTAACCAGCCACCAGAGGAACCCCCTTCGAAGCTCCGCAGCAAATACACTTGTGAAGGCCCTTGCAGTTGAGCTTGGTGACAGATTGGGAGGACTGGAAAAGAACAGTGTGCTGGCCGATGCCACTTTTCTGGATCCCAGATTTAAGAGGCATGGGTTTGTTAACGACCAGTATGCCACTCAGACTATGGCAAGAATAGAGAGGGCAACTCAGGACATGAGCACTCCTCCACCATCCTCAGCAGTACAGTCAGAGGAGAGTGAGGCTGCAGCCACTGATAGGCCAAGAGAGCCTGTGCCTGTGTTTTGGGCAGACTTCGAGGAGAGGGTGACAACTCTCAGGCCTGAAGTGAAAGGATACGTGTCAGAGCCATTGCTCCCACGTTCCTCTGACCCTCTGCAGTGGTGGAAAGCCAGAGCCCTGGTGTACAAGAACCTGTGTACTGTCATGAAGACCAGGCTCTGTATTGTTGCCACCTCAGTGCCATCAGAGAGGATTTTTTCCAAGACTGGGCTCATTGTTTCAGACAGAAGGAGCCACCTCACCACAGACAAAGTGTCTCAGCTGGCGTTTTTGAATGCAAACCTGAAGAAGGCAAGCAAATAGACACTTAGCCCTACTTCTCATGTTAACATTTGTTGCATGGTTACAGTTTTGTTTTTGCACTGATTATTGCACTGATATTTTTACATACATTGGCCTAGTAGGCTATATTACTATTTTGTTGTTACTATCTTGCATATATATTTTTTCCAATTTTGTCCTTTTAGTATTTGTTAATCAATGCACTCTTGCATCTGTGTTTTCTATATTTTCTTGAATATTTTTTATTGTGTATTTTCTACTTTTCCCATTTTTTGTACTTGTTTTTTTTTAACCAAACACATCGTTGCAACAACAAGCAAGCAACCTATGTGTGCCTGCCATATTCATTGAATATTTATACGGGCATTGCCATTTGTTTCATTGTTTAGGCCTACTGCTACATTTGTTTAATGTTTTAATGTTTACAGTTTTATTTTTGCTCTGATTATTGCACTGTTTTTTAAGCACATAGGCCTATAAGGCTATATATAGTTATATACTATTTTGTTGTTACTATTCAATTTTGTCATTTTACTATTTGTTAATCATTGCACTCTTTTATCTGTGTTTTCTATATTTTCTTGAATATTTTTTAATGTGTATTTTCTACTTTTCCCGTTTTTGTACTTGTTATTTAACAAAGCACATTGTTGCATCAACAAGCAACCTATGTTTGTCATATTCATTGAAGGGTATTGCCATTTGTTTTATTGTTTAGGCCTACTGCTTTCTTAGTTCACTGCATTCTTTGCTTTTTCTCGTGCTCTTATTTAAGCCATTTTTGACATTGTGAGATTTTATTTATACTTTTATTTATAGTTGTACTTTAATTTTTATTTAATATTTTAGTATTCAATAAAAACACGATTTATGGTCCAACTTCGTATACCGTACACTTTTTTTCTAGTTAAGCAAGCACCAGCGAGGGTAGGCCTAATATACTCTCTTTTGCGAGCACGGATCTTTGCCTGGTCAGATCGCATTATGAGTTTTGTTTGTGTCAAGGAAGCGGTTGCCCAAGTCTGTGTAGTGACTCTGTGATTCAGTGGTCAGGGCGGCTCTAGCGAACTCTGCCAACTCCGAGCTTCGAGCTTCTTAAGTTTCGATTCTGTCACGTGACGTGGCGAGCGCAAAGCCAGGCAGCAAGGGTCTTCGATCGACACACTGATTCTGCAATTAGTGTGCACCACTGCGCAGGGAGCCTCTACGCTACAGGCTTGGCCAACTTGGCTTCTTGCATCATTGTACATGTAGTGACAAGGGTAAGTCCATGCCATTTACTTATAGCGGTTGCCCAAGTCTGTGTAGTGACTCTGTGATTCAGTGGTCAGGGCGGCTCTAGCGGATCTGTCAACTCCGAGCTTCGAGCTTCTTAAGTTTCGATTCTGTCACGTGACGTAGCGAGCGCAAAGCAGGCAGCAAGGGTCTTCTTCGACACAGCGTGGATTCTGCAATTAGTGTGCACCTCTGCGCAGGGAGCCTCTACACTACAGGCTTGGCCAACTTGGCTTCTTGCATCATTGTACATGTAGTGACAAGGGTAAGTCCATGCCATTTACTTATAGGTCTGGAAAGCTCTAACCTGATTCACACCAGATGAATTACAATAGGTGAGCTCACGAAGTTGAGCGGAAACACCCGAGGGGTCTAGCTTGCTAGGCTAGGAAAACTCAGCATTCCCTAGGCTTAGGCTACCACATTTGGGCTGTGCAAATGCAGGGTAAAATGGGTAAAATGGCATTGAATTATTAGGCAAAACTAAATGAATGAACTGGTAGCCAGGCTATAAGCTACTCTTTGATTTATCAAAATGAATTGATTTTCAGTTCACTCCAATTGAAAAGGGAGTTTTTTCCTCACCCCTGTTACCAGTGAGGGCAAATTTATAGTACTGTATAACCTCTTACCACTGTTCTCCTACCCCTTCCCATCACTCTCCCTCCTCTCCCTCCCCCTCCTCCTTTTCTCTCCCTCATCTCCCTCCCTCCCCCTCTTTCTTGATGCTTAGGCTACTCCTACTGGCCATAAGCCACTTATCATGTTTGTTTTGATGTGTATGTTTACCTCCTATAACAATTTTTGCTACTTATGTTTTCCGATGACGCTTATTTCAAACTGTGAAGCACTTTGAGTTGCATTTTTTGTCTGACTTGTGCTATACAAATACAGTTATTATTATTATTATATATAAGCTTTATTACAGGCTCTAGGCCCAGGAGTAAGACATACAACATGTACAAATACATAAAAAGAGAGAGAAAAAAAACAACAAACACTGATGCATGAGCACCATTAGTCATGACAGTCTTAAAAGACAGCCATACCAATGTTTCCACAGATATGACTGGTATCTAACAGAGCTGTATCTGGGGCTTGTGAGAATCATTATAATACAATTTTGAGATCTATCCAGGCGACTCATGAACTTAAACATGAAGTTTCTCAAGAGGGCGTGTAAAGTGCTGAGTCCTGAGTCACAGAATAGTTTACTTGCACTGCCACCCCTTGGCTTTTTCAGCAGTATCCTTAGACAGTCATTATAGGCTACATGTAGTTTGCGCAGGGTCTCTTTTTTGTAGCAGACCCATAATGGGGCCGCATACATAGGAGTACAGTAGGCACGAAACAAGTTTACTTTGACAACATCAGAACAATAATGGAATTTTATTATTATTATTATTATTATTATTATTATGGCTATTATTATTATTGATTTATCAAAAAAGACATAATATAGGTACTTAGCAGAAGCTTTTACTTTATTTTTATTTTTTTAATTTTTTTGGTGACTCAAGTGATTCTAGTGATCCGTAATGATTCGACTCCCCTCTTCAGACTGATCCGATCAATCGTAATCCCTCAAAAGATTCTAGTTTATCATCACTAGTGACATCGTGCTCGTTCTCATTTCTCATCCATATAGACAGCTTGTGAGGATGGTGGCGGGGCAAGGTGACAAGGCAGCACTCCACAAACACCCCACCAGGTAAGGCAGAGGACTGAGGCTGCTTGACCATAACACAGTCACTGGGGATGTCAACCCTCACATACCCTTCTAAACAGGTTCTTTCTTTAGCAGGCAAGACCTGCTGGACTTCACCTTTAAGCTTTGCTAACCCTATTCTCCCTGTAGAGTTAACTTTGTTTCTGAGCTGGAGTACACGAAGGATCTGCTTATAGCCATAAACAGACGACAAGTCACTTGGTTTCTTATCAATACAATGTTCTTCATACAAAATGTCTAATGCGTTTGTGCCAATAAGGACAGGTAAGTCACAGTTACTGCTGCGGTCTGGTACCACTAAGGCTAACGTAGAGATTTCTGGCTCAGCTTCAATGAATTCTCTGGGAAACCTTAGAGTGATGGGTACATAGCCTAAATAGGGGACGTTCTGACCGTTAGCGCCTTCAACATCCAGGGCTTGGAAGGGCTGGATGGGGTGCTCTGACAGGTGAGTTTTGGAAAAGGAAGCAGTCACTGTGGTCACCTGGGACCCTGCGTCTAGGAGACACCTAGTGTTAACACCTGACACACTGACATCTGCTACACATTTCTGTCCTACAAGACCTCGGGGGAGTTTAGCTTGGGGGTCTACTTTGTGTGAGCGAATGAATGTTTTTGTCCTAAATTTTGGGTTGGGACTATCATTCTCAGCTCCAGTTCCTGGTTGTCCCTCGGCAGGAACTGCATTCAGTTTAAACTCTGTTCCCAAGCTTCTTGTTTTTGCTTTAGCTCTCTGCGCTTCTTTTCAACTAATTCAGGGTTTGCTTCATTGTCGCAGGAAGGCGCGATGTGGCCGTCCTCGCCACACTTGAAGCAGTACCATGGGCGGGGCTTCCTGTTGGTAAGTTTTGGTTCTGGAGAAGGCGATGGATTTCCTTCGGCAGGGGCTTTAGGCTTAGCCTTTTGTTTCTTACCTGGCTTAGCAGACGCTTGGTTTGAGCTAAGGGATGCTTTCAAGGAAGCTACTTGGGCTTGTAGTTTCGCCATTTGTTTTTCAAGCTTTCGTGGGTAAGGGGGGGTAGCTGTTGCTTCATCATTATCAGTGGCGTAGTCCTCCACTGAGAGTGTGTGTGACTGTACTTTCATCTTGTTAGCTCCAAAGTGCTGCTTCATCCTGTTGGACTTAGCAGCTTGTCTGTCCTCCTCAGAGCGCACTGAAAGGAGTAACTCTGAAAAAGGAGGAGGGTTATTCTTCTTCTGTTCAAGCTGAAGACTGGTAAGCAGACCATTATTCCAGCAGCCTCTACAGAACTGTTTAAGCAGCTGGCGGTCAGAATCACTAGCAGCTAACCCACCTCTTTTGATGACCTTGCTCAAGATTGTCTGCAAGCGCTGCAAATAGCCAGAAGGCTTTTCCCCAGGGTCTTGGTTTGTGTGCAAGAACTTTGCAAAAAGCTCATCACCGTCATCAATGATACCATAAGCATAATCAAGAAGGGCAAGATACTCATGAGGAGAAGCATTGGGCCCAAGGTGTTTCACAATGGTGGCTGCCGGCAGGAAGAGACTCTCAACCATTTTCCTGGTTGTGTGGGTAGCAGACATGGTGGGGTCTGCAAGGAAAAACTCAACGTTGCTGCGCCACGTGTCATAATCTGACTCTGCACTGGGACAAGGGATTTTCCCTGAAAAGGGTCTGAGTCGGGTGTTGCCTTGATAGTGGTGGGGGAGATCACTGCTCTTGATGACATGCTCAACCACTACTTTTTGGATTTCAGGAGTAGAGAGATGCTCAGAAGGTAAGTATTGGATTGGGATCTTGGGTGGGGATGAGACCGCTGCACCCACCTCAACTGGGGATGCTTGAAGTTCAGGGGTAGTTACACCAGGGGAGTGTGCAGGGCTGGCGTAGTGAGATCCCTGATTACTTCCTGATGCGACAGGTTGAGTGGTCTGGGGTTTGGTGGATGCTTGGATCCTAGCCAGTTCATCTTGTAAAAGCTTTGCGAAATCTGCCCCACTTAGCTGAGCAACTTAAATCTCGTTGTACACCACGTATAATGACAATAAAGGCATTCTATTCTATTCAACATCCTTCAGTTCACTTAGATAGGTCTGAGTTAAGGTGGAACCTCTGTCTGCTGTGTACTGCTCTGACAAGAGCTCAATGTGGTGGACAATGTCTGGGCTACTGGAGGGCCTATCAACAGGCAAGGTATCTTTAAGATGCTCAATAGCTCCACCTGAACTATATTCCACTATAGCCGAGTTCTGGAACTTAGCTTCGCTGCTGGTAACTTTAAGTACCCTCTCAATCTTACCATACTGTCCCAGGTACTCAAATACTTCATTGTCTACCTCGCAACCAGTTACACCTCTAACTAGCAGTGAATTAGGTACTTTAACATTTTCCCTTGTAACTGTATCCATGTTTTTACCACAATGTAAATTTATGTAAATTAAGTGGTATCAATGTTTACAGAAATGTACAATAAATGTCACACTGTTAAACCTCACGTTCAGAGGAGTTAAACCAACTCCTGGCTGGCTCGCCAAGTTTTATGTAGCGCCCATAGTCTGATTAGCAACAACAAATGACACTAACATTCTTGCTAGGTTCGGAGAGCTGGTAATAGTTAGACGAGTACGATTCCATGAGGTTAACAGTTGACAATTTATTGCCACAACAGTAATTATTTTGCAGTGAATGAAAATAAAATGTACAGAAAAATAGAACTCTTCCAAAATGGTAGAAAAATAATAAAATAAAATAAAAACAATAAAAAAAAGTTCAAAAGAAAACGTCCTTCCTTCTTTGTAGAAGGTTAGAGTTCGGTTCAGTTTCCGGTCGTGTTCTGTGTGTGTAATGTTCAATGTTCAATCCATAAGGTTACTACCCGGGTAGATTTTTGTGTTATGTTCTTATCTGTATCACAAGTGAAGTGAGTTGATGTCAGAAGCTCCTCGGAGTGGATCCCACAGCTGGCCAGATCGTGCACCGTTCCGTCTGAATCACTCGTCCTTATGGCTCGCCACCGAACCTCCTGGGTCCGGAATTGGAATGAAGTCCTAATCCATCAATAAAACCCAAAAGGAAAACCAGTCTACACATAGAGTGTAGAACAAATAATCATTACTCTCTATTCAATGACATCTTTTTACTTTCACTTTTCACTCTATTTCTTTCATATATGCACCCAAATAAAGGATACACTGCATTTAAATGCTTTAAATGAGTCTTCCTAACAACAGAATTTATCTTTTTAACCATAGATTTTATCTTTTTTTAACCATAAAGTTACAATATTAACTTATTCTTTTTAACAACATACATATTTAACCAACTTCGGTGCAAAACACTCAATGCATTCATTTCAATGACCACGAAAATAATTAACATGAACTGGTACTAAATGACCACATTTCTGTACCATAGCTGTCTCCATTTCTCATCATGAATCACAGTAAAGGCTCATTAGCTTAACCAGCTAGTAGCACGTTAGCTTGTATAGCCTCACAATTGGGATTCACATCACCTTTTACAGGTAAAACCCAGAATTAGCTTAGTGGCGATTAGCCACGATTGCCATTAGCTTCGCGCTAGGTCATTAGCGATCTTTTTACAGCTTGTTTACGGAGTACACAATGATACCACAGGTACCAGAGTAGGTTTAAAACATTACGGAAACATATCATGGACTCCGACTGGTTTTATGAACATGCTTCAGTAACAGGAATTTCCTCATATCATGCTAATACCAACAGCTAACCTGAGGCCTAGCCCAGTAGCATAACATTTCTCTTACCGGAGTTCTCAGGGGCTTACACGGTGAAACTCGGCTCCTCTCTCGCTCACGCTCACGCACACTCACACAATTTTTCCCTGGTTCGTCAGCTCGTTCCATGTGCGAGTGCTCTGCTCGGTGGCTCAGCTCTGACGAAGATGGCGCTCGGTGTGGACGGTGACTACGCACAGGTCAGACCAAGATTACGTTCAATGCGTCTGACGTTACGCATAGGGGTGGTGTGCCCCAAGTGGTGAAACTGAGGTACAACATTTAAATCACAATTATTGGTTTAGTAACCATGTGGGTTACAAGAGCATAAAATATAACAATTTAAATATATATACACAAGTCTGCTTTTTGTTGTTTGCTATTTTCCGGAAACACAGTCTGTTTTCCAGAAAGAAGTCCAAGTTGAGCGTTAATGTAACGCATAGAGTTATATTTATATCAATGTGACAGAATGAGTCTGAGGTGGAATGTGAAGAGTGTCGGGGGGGTTCCGGGCCTTGTTGGTAAGGCTGACAGCAGACGGGAAAAAACTGTTCTTGTGGCGTGAGGTTTTGGTCCTAATGGACCGCAGCCTCCTGCCAGAGGGGAGTGACTCAGAGAGTTTGTGTCCGGGGTGAGAGGGATCAGTCACAATCTTTTCTGCATGCCTCAGGGTCCTGGAGGCGTACAGGTCCTGAAGAGATGGGAGATTGCAGCCAATCACCTTCTCTGCAGACCGAATGACACGCTGCAGTCTGCCCTTGTCCTTGGCGGTGGCAGCAGCTTACCGGACAGTGATGGAGGAGGTGAGGATGGACTCAATAATGGCTGTGTAGAAGTGCACCATCATTGTCTTTGGCAGGCTGAATTTCTTCAGCTGCCGTAGGAAGTACATCCTCTGCTGTGCTTTCTTGATGAGGGAGCTGATGTTCGGCTCCCACTTGAGGTCCTGGGAGATGATAGTTCCCAGGAAGCGGAAAGACTCCACAGTGTCAATAGTGGAGTCACAGAGGGTGATGGGGGCGGGTGAGGCTGAGTTCTTCCTGTTGTCCACAACCATCTCCACTGTCTTTAGAGCATTGAGCTCCAGGTTGTTCTGATTGCACCAGGTGGTCAACCTCCCACCTGTAGGCGGACTCGTCGCCATCAGAGATGAGTCCGATGAGGGTGGTGTCGTCTGCAAACCTCAGGAGCTTGACAGACTGGTGACTGGAGGTGCAGCTGTTTGTGTACAGGGAGAAGAGCAGAGGAGAAAGAACACAGGCCTGGGGGGATCCGGTGCTGATGGTCTTAGCGTCGGAGAAGTGTTTCCCCAGCTTCACGCACTGTTTCCTGTCAGACACGAAGTCTGTAATCCACCTGCAGGTGGAGTCAGGCACGGTCAGCTGGGAGAGCTTCTCCTAAGCAGATTTGGGATGATGGTGTTGAAGGCAGAGCTGAAATCCACAAAAGGATCCTAGCGTAGGTTCCTGCGGAGTCCAGGTGCTGGAGGATGAAGTGGAGGGCCAAGTTGACTGCATCGTCTACAGACCTGTTGGCTCTGTAGGCAAACTGCAGGGGGTCCAGGAGAGGGTCAGTGATGTCTCTGAGGTGTGAGAGCACAAGGCGCTCAAAGGACTTCAGGACCACAGAGGTTAACTATGACCCGCACCTATGCTCGCTCGTGATCAAAATATAACGGTTTTGCTTTGTACATGATCCATCTTTGACTCCAAGCCTGTCACAGGATCGCATCTTTCACTTAATAGTCCACAAATTTAACAATTATGGACGTGGGAGTGGCAGTGAGGATCTTTGGTTTAGTTATTAGAGGTCGGTGGGCTCTCTCTATTTGTAGGTTAACTTCAGGCATTGGTTGAAGGGCTGATTGAATCAGATCCTTTACAAACACAATCACATATTTTCCTTTACTCCCTTTGGGTACCTGGTAGATTCTCAGGTTATTGCATCTCGACCTGTTCTGCAGGTCTTCACACCTGGCCATCAGTTCCACCTCCCGGTGCAGCAATTCCTGGATTTCTCTCTCGCACCTCCGCCCACTGTCCTCTGCAGCACTGATCCGGTCCTCCATTTCCGTGGTTCTTTTCTCGACTTTTGTCATTTTGCCTTTTAAATCTTGTATAGATGATAATAGCTTTGTTAGCGATAGATTGGTCTGGTTGTGCCCTTCTAGATTTTCTCTCCTTAGTTTCTCCAGGTCAGTTAATATTTTAAATTCTGAAGCATGTGTGTTAGCATTAGCAACACCACTTACAGGATGCTGAATTTGTTGCTTTGAATTTTCATTCTTATCCTTCAAGTTATCCTATTTAGTTGCACTTTTACTTCTGCTAGATGAAGACATGTTAATTTGCGTTAATGTAACGCATAGAGTTATATTTATATCAATGTGACAGAATGAGTCCGAGGTGGAATGTGAAGAGTGTCGGGGGGGTTCCGGGCCTTGTTGGTAAGGCTGACAGCAGACGGGAAAAACTGTTCTTGTGGCATGAGGTTTTGGTCCTGATGGACTGCAGCCTCCTGCCAGAGGGGAGCGTCTCAAAGAGTTTGTGTCCAGGGTGAGAGGGATTGGCCACAATCTTTTCTGCACGCCTCAGAGTCCTGGAGGCGTACAGGTCCTGGAGAGATGGGAGATTGCAGCCAATCACCTTCTCTGCAGACTGAATGACACGCTGCAGTCTGCCCTTGTCCTTGGCAGTGGCGGCAGCGTACCAGGTGGCAACGGAGGAGGTGAAGATGGACTCAATGATGGCTGTGTAGAAGTGCACCATCATTGTCTTTGGCAGGCTGAATTTCTTCAGCTGCCGTAGGAAGTACATCCTCTGCTGTGCTTTCTTGATGAGGGAGCTGATGTTCGGCTCCCACTTGAGGTCCTGGGAGATGACAGTTCCCAGGAAGCGGAAAGACTCTACAGTGTCAATAGTGGAGTCACAGAGGGTGATGGAGGCAGGTGAGGCTGAGTTCTTCCTGTTGTCCACAACCATCTCCACTGTCTTTAGAGCGTTGAGCTCCAGGTTGTTCTAGTTGCACCAGGTCACCAGATGGTCAACCTCCCACCTATAGGCGGATTCGTCGCCATCAGAGATGGCGACTGGTAGTCCTTGTCCATGGCCTCCCCAAACTCCTCCCAGACCCGAGTTTTTGCTTCTACAACCACCTGAGCTGCCGCACGCTTGGTATCCTGCTGGTATCCGTCGATGAAATTCTGGCAAACCGTTCGGTGCCTCAGGAAGGGGAAGCAGCTCTCTGTCAACACTGTTTACAGTGGAGGTGGGGAGCTGTTGACCTCGACTGGGGATATTGTTGGGCGGTGGAACGAATACTTCGAGGATCTCCTCAATCCCACTGTCATGTCTTCTGTAGAGGAAGCAGAGACTGGGGGCTCAGAGGTCGATTCACCCATCACCTGGGCTGAAGTCACTGAGGTAGTTTGCAAGCTCCTCGGTGGCAAGGCACCGGGGGTGGATGAGACCCGTCCTGAGTACCTCAAGTCTCTGGATGTTGTAGGGCTGTCCTGGTTGACACGCCTCTGCAACATCGCGTGGCAGTCAGGGGCGGTGCCTCTGGACTGGCAGACTGGGGTGTCGGTCCCTCTGTTTAAAAAGAGGGACCGGAGGGTGTGTTCCAACTATCGGGGTTCACGCTCCTCAGCCTCCCTGGGAATGTCTATTCCAGGGTACTGGAGAGGAGAATCTGGCCGATAATCGAACCTCGGATTCAGGAGGAACAATGTAGTTTTCGTCCTGGCCGTGGAACACTGGACCAGCTCTATACCCTCCACAGGGTGCTTGAGGGTTCATGGGAGTTTGCCCAACCAGTCCACATGTGTTTGTGGACTTGGAGAAGGCATTCAACCGTGTCCCTCGCGTCATTCTGTGGGAGGTGCTCTGGGAGTATGGGATTGGAGGCCCTCTGCGAGGGCTGTACGCTCTCCCCCAACCTCCTTCCTGCCTCAAGTGGAGGAGTTTAAGTATCTTGGGATCTTGTTCACAAGTGAGGGAAGGATGGAGTGTGAGATTGACAGGCGGATCGGTGCAGTGGCAACAGTTATGCTCTCGCTGTATCAGTCTGTCGCGGCGAAGAAGGAGCTGAGTTGAAAGGCGAAGCTCTTGATTTACTGGTCAATCTACGTTCCTACCCTCACCTATGGTCATGAACTTTGGGTCATGACCGAAAGAACAAGGTCCCGGATACAAGCGGCTGAAATGAGTTTCCTCCGCAGGGTGGCAGGGCGCTCCCTTAGAGACAGGGTGAGGAGCTCTGTCACCCGGGAGGAGCTCAGAGTAGAGTCGCTGCTCCTCCACATCGAGAGGAGTCAGCTGAGGAGGCCCCGAGGAAGACCTAGGACACGCTGGAGTGACTATGTTGCTCGGCTAGCCTGGGAACGCCTCGGGATCTGCCCGGAAGAGCTAGAGGAAGTGTCCGGGGAGAGGGAAGTTTGGGCATCCCTGCTCAGACTGCTGCCCCCGCGACCCGGCCGTGGATGAAGCAGGAGAAGATGGATGGAGCTTCTACATATTGGCGTATTAACCATTACAGAAATATAAAAAATGATTTTGGTAATTACCAATACTGTTAATTTAGGCAGCTGTGGCATAAACCTTACTATAATAAACTTGTTAAGCACTGTATATTGTACATGACACAAAGTACCACAACTCGGTACTTTCAACACAATAAATAAACCAAAAAATACACACTTAAATATCTGAGAAACTACAAAAAAGCACAACGCATGATGGGTTGACTACAGGTATCTTCCTCCCAAGAATGCCCCAGCAGCTCACAAAACTCCTAGAAGCTACATACTTGTAATGACTGAGAAAAATTAACATTATGTCAGTCAACTGTTTCTATAATGTCAACATCTGTATTCACATTTTTCTCATTTGGATTCAGTGAATCCTTGACTGTACTGCATTTCCATGTTCATATATTCATGACTGCGGAAATTTTTATTGTATATCTGTAAAATGTAAAAATGTACTGTAAAAAACTTGGCTGTATGCTCAACAAATATGCGATCTGAATTTGTGGCATTGGCTGACTATATGTAGTTTATTATGGTGTATGAACATTGAAGTTAAGGCAAAGCAAGGCAAGGCAAGGCAAGGCAAATTTATTTGTATAGCACAATTCGTACACCAGGCAATTCAAAGTTTTTTACAGAAGCATAAAATACATTAAAATCAAACATTTCAAAGAAAGAAAGAAAGAAAGAGATTAGAAGAGAATAGAAAAATAAAAATGAACATGTTTTTCCATGTCTTCTTTGGACAGACATCCCTTAATTCTGGTTATATTTTTCAGGTGGTAGTAGGCTGATTTGGTAATGAGCTTTAAATGGTTGTTAAAATTCAGGTCAGAATCAATAATTACACCAAGATTTCTGGCTTTATCTGTTGTTGTCAGTGGAATGGAATTAAGGTGAGCACTGATCTTTGACCTTTCATTTTTGGGGCCAAATACAATCACTTCTGTCTTATCTGCATTAAGCTGAAGAAAATTCTGGGACATCCACTCATTGATTTGATGAATACACTCACTCAGTGAAAGTATGGGACTGTAGTCATGTGATGACACAGAAATATGAAGTTGTGTATCATCTGTGTAAATATGATATGAAATAATATGATGCTTCATAA
Source organism: Chaetodon auriga (assembly GCF_051107435.1). Classification (NCBI taxonomy): domain Eukaryota; kingdom Metazoa; phylum Chordata; class Actinopteri; order Chaetodontiformes; family Chaetodontidae; genus Chaetodon; species Chaetodon auriga. The sequence goes on along the minus strand of NC_135080.1, from coordinate 28,015,549 downwards.
TCTGAGCTAGGGGCAACATGTAGATATTGAAAAGAAGTGGTCCGAGAATGGACCCTTGTGGCACCCCACACATCATCTTTTTTCGTTCAGACACATGCTCACCAATTGACACAAAGTAGTCTCTATCTTGTAAATAAGATTTGAACCAGTGCAGTACAGTGCCAGTAAGTCCCACCCACTTTTCCAGTCTGTCAAGAAGTACTATTACAGTACCAGTACTATTTACAAGGTCATCAGTTGAAGCTGAGGGCAGTGTTGGTGATGGTGTAAAAGACTTAGTGAAGACTGCACAGGTGTTATCATTAATATAACACTTTTTGATTACCTCTGTTCAACTTTTGTTAAGAATAGCTGGTGTGGCCATTTTAAATGACACACAGTAATGATCAAAAAGAGCAACATCCGTCACCACAACCTCAGAGATATTAAGCCCTTTGGAAATAACCAAATCTAATATGTGCCCTTTGTTATGTGTTGAATGTGTTACGTGCTGAGATAGGCCAATATGATCTAGGATGTTTAAAAGTTCTTTAGCACGTCCATCTTTGAGATTATCAACATGAATGTTGAAGTCACCCACTAACATAACACGGTCAAAATCAATACAAACAACACCAGTAGATTGGCAAACACATCGGAAAACTTTGCATTGTATTTTGGGGGCTTGTAGATGGTTACGAAGACTGATCGACAGGGAGAGTTTGATTGAATGGCAACATATTCAAAAGATTCAAACTGACCATAAGAAACTCTATTGAATTGAATGCTATCATTGAACAAAATGGTGACTCCACCTCCTCTCTTATGCATTCTTACTTCTCTTATGGAACTGAAATTCGGAGGGGCTGACTCATTGAGAACTGCTGCGCTGTTATCTTGTCCTAACCAAGTTTCAGTTAAAAACATAAAATCAAGCCTGTGCTTGATGATAAAGTCATTGATTAAGAATGATTTGCCTGCCAAAGACCTAACATTTAAAAGAGCTAACTTAAATGTGCTAAAAAGTCCAACATCCCCATGTTTTAGAACATACTGTGGCTGAATGGAATACATGTTAAATTCGATGATGTGATGTTTCTGGAGAGATGGGCCGATCTTCTCCTCCTACCTATTGAGACATGAATCAATGAAGCTTCCGGCACAATGGGCCCTGGCTTTTCCTTTCCTTTCCTTGGAAGTCAGGCATAACATTCGCCTTAAAAGCTGGACCCCAGAACACATCAGGTACCAACATAAATAGGTGGCTGTGCTGAGCTCTTACTAGGGGACTGGAGTAGGTTCAGATCAAGCCGTGGAGGGGGTGCAGGTGGTGCCCATCGGCGCTGTGGTGGTGGAGGGGGGCAGGGTGGTTGTATGGGGAGGGGTGGAATTTGGGGGGACAGGATCCCAGATTGGCGAAGTAGCAGCCTGATACCAGCCCTTACAAGTTTGTTCATTTGGTCAGTAAACTCCAGTAGGGGGGAGGAGGGTGATGGGATACCCAGTGAAGATGATGAGCTAGATGGAGTTTGGGCAGTTGGAGATTGTGACCTAGGTGGAGTTTTAGTGGTTGGAGATGGTGACCTAGGTGGTGTTTTAGTGGTTGGAGTTGGTGAATCCTCACGAGCAGTGGCCCCTGGTGGAGGACATGAGGCATCCCCTTTTTTGCTCTGGTATCCCTTATGGTTAGAGCATACAGGCGGGGGGAGAGTTGGTTCTCCTTCATGTTTTGTTGTTTGCTGCTTTTGTTTGGATTCCTCTTGTCTCTTGTCCTTGTAAGTGGGAACAGTGTTACGCAGGAAGAAAGATAGGTTGTAGGCAAAAAGTTTTACTCCTGACTTGTTTAGGGAAAGTCCGTCTCCTTTGAAAAAATGTCTGCAGTCCCAGAAAAAGTTGAAATTGTCAATAAAATGCAGTGGACATCACATGCAGTTGAAAGCCATCTGTTTACTGCCAATAATCTGCTGAATCTCTCTCCTCCTCCTCTGACTGGTGGTAAAGGCCCACTGAAGAAGACCTCAGCATTCAGAGAACTCACTGCATTTAGCAGTTTATCTAAATCTCGTCTGAGCACTTCACATTGTCGATTCGCAATATCATTTGCCCCTGTGTGCAATACAAGGTATTTCAAAGTTGGAATTTCTGCAACAATACTGAGGATTCTGTCGGTCATGTTGGAGACTGTATCATCAGAAAAGCACAACACTTTTGTGTTTCTGCTGTACATGCTTCCCACATCTTTAATAGCAGAATCACCAACAACCAGAGTCTCAGGACCAGTCAGTAGCTTTCCTTGAAGCTTTCTAGCTTCTGACTTCCTGTCAGGCCTTACCCTTCTCTGTCAGTCCGAGAAGTTATCCAGGTTTTCAGTTGGAGATCCAGGGTCCTGCAGTAGTGGAGCAAACCAATTTTGTAACTGCACACTAGCTGGTTTGGGAGCTTTGTTGCTCATCTTCCCTTTAGCTTTTATCCACAGCTGTGTCTTACTCTGCACAGGAGGATGATAACGCAGGCCAGCCTGTTGCATCACAGATCTCTGGGCGCTGGGTTCTACCTGTTGGACTTCTCCATATCATCTGATTTACTCTTGGGCTTTGCCCCAAGAGCATTCCAGGGAGGACTGATACTGGCAGATTTATTACACAGCCCTTTAGTTTCGTGGGAGCTGTCATTTCCACAAGGTCCGTTCACTTCTGCGTTTACGCTGAACTTTAGTTTCCAACACTGCAACCTGCTGCAGAAGTTTGTAGAGGTCATCTGTGGGGAAAGGAGGCATCTTGGTGCTAGTTAGCTTTAGCTGCCAGCAGGCTTTTTCTGTTGGTAGGCCGAAGCAGGCTTTTTCTGTCAGTAGGCCAGAGCAGAGTGTATCCATGAAATATCAGAGGTCGCAAGGGTCATCCACAACTTTTAAATATTTGTCCATAAATTATGTCTTTTGATGTCCAATTCAGCCAAAAATTATAACTTTCAAGTTTAAGGAAAATTTAAAAAAAAATACAGAAAACAAGATGGGAAATCACAAGCCCAGACACAAACTAGCTACCAGAGGAGGGGGAGGAGTAAAGTAGGTTATTATAGATAAAACTCACTGCTCTGTCCCCCATAACTGTGTGCAGCCCTGTCAATGTTGCATGCATTCTGCAGTGAGAACACATTTAGGTAAACAGGTTCTTAACCTGGATGGTTGATCATGCATGGAGGTTTTTCATCCAGCTGCTGCAGCCGTCTTGTAACCTAGTATGCATAACAAAAGGTGAGTAGCTGCAGTGGCACGTTATCCGCAATCGTAAACTGCGATCATAAGTGAAGGTAGAGATAATGTGACCTCTGGCACCTCCTGGCAGCATATGTTCCCAGGCTCTGACTGCATTGTTGCACACTTTCCACATGTGCACTGATACAAACAAATAAAAAAAATCATGCATGTATAAAGCTAAAGAAATAAGAAACCTTGCATACCAGTATTTGCAACCAATAAATAGCACCCACGTTTTAGATTTGAATGTGTGCCCTCTAGCTCGCTACTTTTTCTCAGCCTGAGGTGAATGGCCAGTAGTGCTAGTAGCAGTGTCCTCTGTGTGCGCTCTGCCCATTCATGTGTAAATGGGATGAGAGAGCACTGAGACTAACAGCGCAGTTGGACCTGTTAATGTCTCAGCAACCCAGTGATCAAATTGGATGATCGACCCCTCTATTGACCAGTCAGAGTAAAGAGAGCCAAGGGGCAGCACCCAAATTCACCGTAGAAACACCAATGACGATCCAGAAGGAAGTGACCCCAGAGACAATATATCGCATGAAGAGTGCTCCCCCCACTCTAGAAGCTCCCTCCTCTTTATGTAAACAACCAGGACCTTCGGACTCTCTGCTTTCATATGATATCAGGCTTGTGTGGTTTGCGCGATGTGGTGAAAGCAGCAGACGCAATAAATTGGACATACGCTTTTTTCGTGTTTTCGTTACATGCCCATATAATTTCTTCGGGTATGATTTATGTTTTGTTTGGGTGGCAATGCTTGGCAGAGGCTTTTAGCTGAGTTTCTCCCCGTCATTCTGGTATGCTACAAGTTAGGATTGGTGCTTCCTAGCGTGAGCATTGACCTTGTGAGCATTGATTGATTGATCTGAACTGCAGGCATCTCACACAGACATTTTTTGACTAACTATTCAGAAGTGTCCTGCTGAATTCTCTGAGTCTGAGGTTCTTTAGGAGCCTCCCCTCCCTTCAGGATCCGATTCAGTTTTGAACATGTATGGTTGAGCTACTGAAGCACTTGGTCTGTTTGGCACAGAAGTAGGCCTTTTCCATGCCACATTGAATAAGATCTCAATCTCAATTCTCATTTGACTCGCTTAGTCATTAATTGAAGAAATTAACACTACATTTGCCTCCTCATTTTTCTTCAAAACTACTTCTCACTATTGCCAAATTCATTCCTTTTATTATCCTGCTATAGCTTCTTTACTCAGTTGTTTCTTTTACATCATATAATCCATATAATTCGTCATATCATTCATCATTCATATCCATTCTCATTATTGTGTCAATGAAATCTTTTCATTTAAGTCATTGTCAGACAGTGTCCTTTTGAGCTAGAAATAGACAATCACTGTTCTTCCTGGTATCTGCTGGAGCCATTCTCCCAGCTTGGGGGTTACCGCTCCAAGTATATATATATATATATATATATGTGTGTGTGTGTGTGTGTGTGTGTGTTTGTGTGCATACATATATACACATACATATACACACACACATATACATATATACACATATACATATATATATATGGCCCAGTGTTGGGGGACCAGGACACTCTAACGAGAGGTTGGCTACTGGAACACGACATACATGGAGCAGGACAGAGAACAAAACACTGCTGGAATGCTACTACATCAGCAACCCCAGTGAGAGAGGGTATATGAAGAGGATGTGGGACCTATGGATGCTTCGAAACCCCACATCCATGAAGACTGCAAAGCAACTTGTGACCCAGTGCTCTAATATCCGTAAGAACAACCTACTGTTGCAATTAGAGATTGATGAGGTACAATGTGCCTCATCCACGGTACAAAGATGCTACAGCAAGGGGGAGCCAGGATGACAGGTCAGTGCAGGGATGACATCTGCATCCCCGATACAAGAAGCTGTCCATAGATGAAGCTCTGGAGACTGCCAAGCAGAGGTTCACAGCTCTGGCTACCCTCCTTAAGAGATACAGCAGAGAAGCCGAGACCTGGAGAATAAATAGACTGCTCTCCAACAACCTAGTTAAGGTCTACTCTCAATGGCAGGGTAGTAAGAAGACCCAGATAGACCCACCAACGTCTGAAACTGAGCTCTACTGGAAGAGTATCTGGGAGAAGGAGGCATCGCATAACACCAATGCCCAGTGGTTGCTCGAATTGAAAGCAGACCACAGTAGCCTCCCAGAACAGGAATCAGTATCATGCCTACTGGCTCAAAAAGAACAACTGGCAGCACAGATGAATCAGCTGCTAAGATCGGGAACCCACCCAGAGTGGCTGACCAAAGGCTGTACAGTCCTCATCATGAAGGACCCACAGAAGGGCCTGGTACCATCCAGCTACCAGCCTAAAACCTGCCTGAGTACAACATGGAAGCTCCTGTCAGGCATCATAGCAGCTAAGATGAGTAGGCAGATCGATCAGTACATGAGTAGAGCACAGAAAGGAATTGGCAACAACACCAGAGAAGCCAAACACCAACTACTGGTTGACAGGGCAGTCGCCCAGGACTGTAAGACCAGAAGGACAAATCTGTGCACTGCCTGGATTGACTACAAGAAGGCCTATGACTCGATGCCACACACATGGATACTGGAGTGCCTAGACCTGTATAAGATCGACAGGACACTTAGAGCCTTCATCAAGAACTCGGTGGGGTTGTGGAAGACAACTCTGGAAGCCAACTCACAGCCAATTGCAGAAGTGAGCATCAAATGTGGTGCATACTAAGGAGATGCACTGTCCCCCCTGCTGTTCTGCATAGGCCTAAATCCCCTCAGCCAGATCATCACCAAGAGTGGCTTTGGATACCGATTCCGAAGTGGGACAACAATCTACCTCTCCGCTATGCCAAGAGTGAGAGTGACATTGACTCCCTCACTCATCTCACCAGGATATACAGCAATGACATTGGGATGTCATTCGGACTGGATAAGTGTGGACGGATGGTGTGCAGAAGAGGGAAGATGATTGCCACTGAAGGGGTTGAACTACCTGAAGGCAACATAGCAGATGTTCAGGACAGCGACAAATACCTTGGGATCCCACAGGCAAATGGCAATCATGAGGAGGCAACACGGAGATCAGCCACAGACAAATACCTTGAGAGGGTGAGGCAGGTCCTGAAGAGTCAGCTGAACTCTCAAGAACAAGGACAAAATCCAGGCAATAAACACCTACGCCCTGCCAGTAATCAGATACCCTGCTGGTATATCACCTGGAATCGCCTGGGAGCTCTGTTCGGGTCCTTTTCCTGGACCTTAGCAGTGCTTTCAACGCCATCAGGCCAGCCATCCTTAGACACAAGCTGGAGCTTTCAGGGGTGGACCAACACCTCACATGCTGGATAGTGGACTACCTTTCCAACCGCCCACAGTATGTGAGGACAAGGGACTGTGTGTCAGGGACTGTCCTCTGCAGTGTGGGGGCCCCCCAGGGAACGGTGCTGGCACCGTTCCTCTTCACCCTCTACACAGCAGACTTTTCACACCTGTCACCCACTTGCCACCTGCAGAAGTTCTCTGATGACTCTGCCATTGTCGTCCCCATCTGTGATGAGGCCGACAGGTCATACAGAGGACTCATCCAGGATTTTGTGGACTGGTGCCAGCAGAACCACCTCCAGATTAACGTGGGTAAAACCAAGGAGCTGGTTGTGGACTTTCGTCGGCGCCCGCACTCTCCACCAACACCAGTGAACATCCAGGGAAGGGACATTGAGATGGTGACATCTTATAAATACCTGGGTGTTCATCTGAACAACAAACTGGATTGGACTCATAACACCACTGCACTTTACAAAAAAGAACAGAGCAGACTCTATCTGCTCAGGAGGCTGAGGTCTTTTGGGGTGCGTGGGGCACTCCTAAAGACCTTCTATGACTCTGTTGTGGCCTCTGCCATTTTCTATGGTGTAGTCTGCTGGGGGAGCAGCATCACTACAGCTGACAGGAAGAGGCTGGACAAACTTATTAAGAAGGCCAGCTCTGTCCTGGGATGCCCTCTGGAATTGGTGGAGGAAGTGGGGGGGAGGAGGATGACAGCCAAGCTGTCCTCCATGACAGACAATGACTCCCACCCCCTCCAAAACACACTCACTGCACTGAGGAGCTCCATCAGTGACAGGATGCTACATCCAAAGTGTGTGAAAGAGCGGTATTGCAGGTCATTCCTCCCTGCAGCTGTCAGACTGTACAATAAAAGCTACCCCAAGTAATCAGTGCAATAGTCTGGACAATAAGCTGTGCAATAAAAACATGTACATAACTGTCTGTAAATACGATCTTCAATTTCTTACAATTTTTTTTTACAATTTCTTTCTTTTATTTTTATTTAAATCCTCACTCTTTTGTATATAGTGTTTTTGTTTCTAATCTGCATGCACTTCTTATATTAATCTTTACTGATGCTGCTGTATTCTGGAATTTCCCCTCGCGGGACAAATAAAGGAATATTGATCTTGATCTTGATCTTGATAATATCCTGGCCACTGGAAGAAATGGAAGCCACTGATATCAAGATAAGGAAGCTCCTTACGATGCATGGAGGTCCAGTCCAGCGTCCTGAGGCTATACATTAAGCGGAAGACAGGAGACCGCGGACTAGTGAGTGTCAGAGCCACTATCCAGGAGGAAACAACAAGCCTCTGCTGGAGTACATCAGGAAGATGGCCCCCAATGATGACCTGCTGAGTGAATGCCTCAGGCAGCAGAAGCCCAGTCAGGGGGAGCCAGAAGGGTTGGCATGGACAGACAAGCCCCTGCATGGCATGTACCATCGACAGCTTGAGGAAGTGGCTGACATAGAGAAAACATACCTTACCGATCCCTGTCACTTGGGATCGTCACCACTGTGACGATCCCAAGTGACAGTAACATCAGGAAGAAAGAGCACGAGAAGCTGGAGAAATACCAGGGTCTCAAGGAGGAGTTGGAGAGGATTGGGGCATAAAGGCAAAAGTGGTCCCAGTAGTGATCGGGGCACTCGGAGCAGTAACCCCCAAGCTGGGAGAATGGCTCCAGCAGATACCAGGAAGAACATCTGAGGTCTCTGTCCAGAAGAGCACACTACTGCGAACGCACACACACACACACACACACACACACACACACACACACACACACACAAGGATGCTAGAACAAAATATGGGGGAGCTACTGGGAGTTCCTCTCCCCTGAAAGAAACATGAGCTCCCTCATTTGAGAAACTTAGGGGGAGCTATAAACTACAGTAATTTTTAGTGCCACTGTTTTCTCCTGTATATTTACAGGGCAGGGATCATACCATGGCCAAACAGCCATTGCTGGGTGTAGCTGCAACACCCTTTTTACTATACAGCCAGTATGGCATGCCCTGTTTTGAACTGGCCATTGTGCCTTTCAAATAAAGCTGCAGATTTCTGCATTTAAAAATACAAGCGATGCTGCAAATAAACAAACTGACTGATGCTGACTGTTCCCACTAGTAAACATTAAAAACTAACCCACCCGCTAACAATTTACATTATGTTATAAGTACAAGCAGCTAAACACTGTGCAGTGTAAGTATTAATATTCATGTGTTTTAAAGTTTACAAACATATTGCTGCATAGTATTAGCTAACTACTAATGTACACAGAGTATACTGTACTTGCTGTGAGATTTGACTTGCCTCTTATCTGTATACAGTATTCACTAATATTCAATTTACAAGGATGCCTACAGATATGTGCCCTGAATTAAAATCTGAGAGGACACAATACACTCACTATTGACACATTCAGGAGACGCACCCTGACACTACATGATGAATATGGTGCACCTCTCATTCCATACGTCGTCTCCCACTAAAATAGTGCAGCTGACCAATGGAGGCTGGTGTGTGATGTGTGTGTTTGTATTGATAACTGATGATGGCTGATCAGACTAATTATCAGTTAATTGTACTCACTTTAGTACAGCAGTATGCAGTAAATGGTTGCCCTTTGTCTACATGTTTTTAAATTACTTTCCTAAACATGATGTGCTTGATGGTGTTATTAATGACTCCAGATAAAACTTGAAAGCTCACCGTTCTTGTTGCCTCTTTTTCTAGCTTCCCTTTCATCAATAACATTAACATTTATTCACAGAGAAAGACCAGAAAAAAACAATATTTATCTGTATAATAGCACCTCTTTCTGTCAGCTGCTATGTGTATTCAATGTATCTAGTGATGACAAGAGGAGCAGTCTCATCTTGAGAAGTTTCTCACCAGTGTGTTTGTTTAACATGTAAAAAGCTGTTTTAAGTAATTTTGACTGCTCCATGGGTGTTGGAACCTTTTCAGATACGTCGATCACCCATAGTCCATTTGTAGACATAATCGTCTCATTAAAATATAACAATAACAACATGAATTATTTACATTTAAAAAAATCTGCATTTTGTGGAAAAGTCAAACTATATAAATACAGTCCATTTCTCATTTCTTCATAATATATAATTGTCACTTATTGCACCACTGGTTTTGGCCTTTTTTGCTGTGAGCACCACACTAAATTCGATTCACTTCCATTGTATTGAGTTGGAGGCAGGAATCTCAATTCTTTGAACTTGGAAAAATAAAGGCCAAGCTGTCTGCATGGGGGGATACCATGAGTGAGGTTCCCCTGCATCTACACACACAGAACACACACACAGAGCCATGTTTCCATCACTTAAGAGGACATTACATTGACATTCATTTCCTGGAAACTTCACCGAACCATAACCACAACCACTATTTACCTTACCCTAACTCTTACCCTAACCTCAACCGAAGTCTTCCCCTTTTTAATGATGTACATCATAAGGACTTGCATTTTGTTCCCAGAAGGAAAGCGAGTCCCTGTAATGTGACTGTCTAAAGAGATTTATGTAGGGGATGGGGGGCAGGACAAACACAATGCCATGTTCACTGCAATGAGTATGACTGGGGCAGGCTCATTTTACCTCTCTGTGCATGGAAACAAAGAAGTCTTTTGTGGGGCAAAAGCCCCCCTAATATCCTTCAACCTCTGAGTCTTTACCCCCCTAACTTCAGCACAAAGAGCAGATTATATGGGTAGATTTGCATCAAGAAAATCATCTCTTCCACAAAAAATAGCTACACTGCTCCGAACAGAAGGAGGCATTTTCTATGACCACAACTCAAATACTATGTGAGCACTGGCTTGAGACTCCACTGCTGCATTGTTTGAGACTGTGTATTGTATAAGAGGGTGAAGTTGGTTTTAACGCTGGATTTATAAACTTGTGAACATTGTAACTGATATATCAATCCAGAATGAAAATAATCTTAACTAGACATAAGATTATTAAACAAAATAATCTTAACTAAACATGCCACCAGATCTAACACTGCAGTACTAACACAACCAAGATGGTGGCGCAAGCACAATGCGAGGCTCAGCGTCTCACAAGAATTTGTGATAGTTATTATTTTCTTACTGATTTCGACTCTGTTCACTCAATACAGCTTTGCGAACACTTTCTACAGCAGACATCAACTTTTGTATCTAAGATCCAAGAGATTGCCAGGACAGTGAGGCTGACTGACTCAGCTACGTCCACCAGAAGCGACCGTCAGTGGCGTCAAGATCATAAACAAAGGAGAGGGAAGCCTGGAGGTCTATGGACTAAGCTATGGCTAACCCCGCACAGGTTATCACTACCCAGTATCTTCCTCGCCAATGTGTGGCCCTTGGCGAACAAAATGAACGAGCTACGACTTTGCATCACCTCACAGAGAATGTTTATGGACTGCAATGTCATGATTTTCACTGAAAAGTGGCTTAACAGCATCCCAGACAACATGATAGATCTGCAGGGACGCTGCGTCTTTAGAGCAGACAGAATGGCCGAACACTCCGGTAAGACCAGGGGCGGAGGACTGTGTATTTACATGAACAAAAGTTGGTGTACAGACTCTGTTATCATCTGGAGTCACTGTTCTGCTAATCTAGAATATCTGATGATCAAGTGCAGGCCTTTTTATCTGCTTAGAGAGTTCACGTCCACTGTAATAACTGCAGCTTATATCCCCCAGATGCTAATGCTAAACTGGCAATGAAAGAACTGTATGCTGCTATCCACAAACAACAAACTGCACACCCTGATGGAGTCTTTATTGTTGCTGGAGACATCAACCATTCCAACCTGAGGACTGTTCTCCCCAAATTTCACCAGAATGTCTCCTGCCCCACCAGAGGAGACAAAACCCTGGACCATGTTTATACAAATATTCCTGAGGTTTACAAAACCACCCCACTCCCCCAGCTGGGATAGTCTGGTCACCTCTCACTGTTCCTACTCCCCAAGTACACACTACTCATCAAACTTGTGAAACCGTCAGTGAGGACTGCTAAAGTATGGCCAGAGGGAGTGGACTCCACACTCCAGCACCAGTTCCAACACACAGACTGGAGTATGTTCGCCACCTGGGGTATGCTGGACTCATCCATAGACATTGACTCATATGCCTCCTCTGTTTTGGATTACATCACCACCCACAAACAGAACTTTCCCCAACCAGAAGCCTTGGATGAACAGTAAGGTCCACCTCCTACTAAAGGAACGTGACGCTGCCTTCAGATTTGGTGACGCAGTGGCCAACAGCTCATCCAGGGGTAATCTGAAGAGGGGCATCAGGGAAGCTAAACACACTCACAAGCTACAGATTGAGGTGCACTTCCACAAAAATGTGGACCCCTGCCGCATGTGGCAGGGCATCCAGGCTATCACATCGGCCAAAAAAGACAGCCCCACCAACAAGCAATGCCTCCCTCCCTGATGAGCTCAACTACTTCTACGCTCACTTCGGCAGGGACAACAAACAACCAGACATTAAAACAGCTCCCCACCCAGATGAACAGCCCCTGACACTCTCCACTTATGATGTGCATTCTGCAGTCAGCAGAGTGAACGTCTGTAAGGCTGCTGACCCTGACAGCATACCGGGCCGTATGCTCCAGGCCTGTGCAGAACAGCTGGCTGGGGTCTTCACTGACATCTTCAATGACTTCTGCCCCGCCACACTCACCCCCATCATCACCAAGTGCTTTAAGAGGCTGGCCCTGGCCCACCTCAAATACTATCTTTTCCCCCACACTGGACCCCCATCAGTTTGCCTACTGACCAAACAGACCCATGGATAATGCCATCTCCACGGCACTGCACTCCACTCTGATGCACCTGTACAACAACAACACCTACGCAAGGATACTGTTCATCGACTTCAGCTCAGCATTCAACACAGTCATCCCCTCCAAGCTGGTCAACAAACTCAGTGACCTTGACATCAGCACCTCCCTTTGCAACTGGACCTTGGATTTCCTGACCAACAGACCCCAGTCTGTTAAGTAACCACACCTCTGCCACCCTGACCCTGAACACAGGGCTGTGTGCTGAGCCCTCTCCCCTACTCCCCCTTCACCCACAACTGCGTGCCTGTGCATGGCTCCAACTCCATCATTGAGTTTGCAGACAACAACAGCAACGAGTCAGCCTACAGGGATGAGGTTCAGCCGCAGGCGATGTGGTGCACTGACAACAACCTGACCCTCAACACCAAGAAGACCAAGGAGCTCATTGTGGACTACAGCAAAACTAAAAAGGCTGCAGCCACACCCCCATTCACATTGATGTGGCTGAGGTTGAACGTGTCTCCAGCTTCAAGTTCCTGGGCGTCCACATCTCCGAGAACCTCTCTTCGACCCTTAACTCCTCCACCTTGATAAAGAAGGCTCAACAGCACCTCTACTTCCTGAGGAGACTGAAGAAAGTTAACCTGGCGCGTCAAATCCTAGTCAACTTCTACCACTCCACCATTGAGAGCATCCTGACCAACTGCATCTCAGTATGGTACGCTAGCAGTACAGCCACTGAGAGGAAGGCCCTGCAATGGGCTTCAGCGCAAGTGGTGTCTAAGAAAGGCATGCAGCATCAGCAGAGACAGCTCCCTCCCAAACCACGTTCCCACACCAGCAGGCACAGGAACAGCTTCTTCCCTGGAGCTGTTGCCCTGTTGAACTCCGTCCACCAGCAGCCCTGCATCCAACCCCCACCTCCCATTGACACTGACACCCCCTTTTACCATTGACTGAACTTGTCATGTGTTGAAGCAATATTTGGCAGCTACAATGTGACATAAGTAAAGTGCTGATGTTGCAAGTATGTCAGAATTTTTAAAATGTATCTCAAGTCACCAGGGCTAATGTTTGAATTTTCCATTTGTACGTGTTATATGTTATGCCGGTTCTAATTAACATTAGCCTTGAATTGTTATCTTGCATCAGACATTCATTCATTCATCTTCTTTACCCGCGCATCCCATTTCAGGGTTGCGGGGGGCTGGAGCCTATCCCAGCTAGCAATGGGCGAGAGGCGGGGTACACCCTGAACCGGTCGCCAGCCGATCGCAGGGCTACATACACAGACACACAGACAGACAACTCACACACTCACACTCACACCTACGGACAATTTAGAGACCAATTAACCTAACGAGCATGTTTTGTTTTTTTTGGTCTGTGGGAGGAACCCGGAGTGCCCGGGAAGAACATGCAAACTTCACACAGAAAGGCCCTGCCCGACCCAGGGTTCGAACTAGCAACCTTCTTGCTGTGAGGCACGCGCACTACCTGCTGCGCCACCGTGCCGCCCTGCATCAGACATCTGAACGTTAAATAAGTTACATTTGTAAGTTGACGAGTTGCTACATGTTTAGGCTCCTATTATCTCCTGTAAACATGTAAATAAAAGGCTGTGGCAAATTGTGACCCAACCAAGATGTATTTGTGTGGCAGCTAGCTTTAGCTTGATACTAATACTATTAATGAAAGAAACATTAGAACTTACTTAAATACTAAAACATCACCACTAACTTACTGCTACAAGTTTGATATTTTATCTGTAACCTGTTGCCCACCAACTAGCTCAAGACTATCTATGCCTCCATTTTAGTAATTTAGGCTAGCTATGTTTGTTCTCCTTTATGAACAGTGAATCAGACTGCGCAATGTGTAAACAAAGTGTACAAATTGCCAGTTAAACAGGTGACTACACAATCAGCAGCATAGACTACATGAGTTCAGGGCAGAAATGAAAATCAAACTTGAGATGAAATTTATTGTACTATAAAGTTGTCTACAGGGCAAAAACAAAAATTAGTGAACAAACCAAATACTTCAAGAACTAGAAATTAAAACTTAAACTACATGTTCAATAAGAAACTGAAAAATATTAACATTTTCTGGAAGAAAATTTGGACAGATATATTGTAACTGTTTTTTACCCACCAAATTGTTCAACAGACTTCTGAAATTGGCTTAGAAGCATATTACCCTCAATGATAATGCAGTGATGTAGAAATATGCAAAAAGGCTAGGTTTTTGCCAGGAATTCCAAGTCAGCAGCTTGTATTCTTTCACAAGATCTCAATACTTGAAGTCTCCTCCACTGGTGCAGCAGATGGCTGAAAACAGGAAGGCAGAGAGCAAGAGGGAGGTAGCAGCTCATAGTAAGGCCAATGCCCAAGGAAAGGCCAAGGCTGCTGCCCCAGAAGGCAGCAGAGGACATAGGCTCAGACAAATCTGAAGGAGAGGGCTAGAGAGCAGATGATTGCAGAGGGGCTGAAAACCTCAGGGGACATGGGTCTCACTGACCAAAAGGTTAGGGTTGGATTGAAATCCTGATTAATTATTATTGCTATGCAATCAGTGTGAGCTATTGTGTGCTGTTTTCACATATATAGCCATTGGAAATTGTCATGATCTAGTTTGTTTGGTTTTGTTATTTCCTGTTTTATACTGAAAGTCATCGTGGGTCCTCTTTTGCCTTGCTTCCTGTGTTTTCCAAACCTTGTGGTTGTTTGACTTGTGTCATTTCTGTCCCTCATTTGTATTCATCTGTGCCTCATTTATCTACCTCCCAGTGTATTTACATCTGTGTATTTCCCTTAGTTTTTGCCAGTTTGTCTTCATACCTCTTGTGTCAAGTGTTCCCCCTTGTAAGTATTTTGCCAGTGATCTTAGATTTTGCACTTAATGTTGTTTCCCTAGACTGTACTTGTGTTGGATTTCTGCTCCTTTGGCATGGATTTTGCTTGCCTCTGGATTTTTGTCTAGTTTTCCCTGGACATTTTCTCACTTTCGGTCATCAGCTCCCTTGGTTTGGTTTTTGTTTGCTACTTTGGACTTTTACTGTGGTTGTGACCCTCACCTGTTTCCCTGCCTGTAAGTCTTTGTTCACTGCCAGTTCTATTTTTTTTTTTTTTTTTTTTTATAAATTCATTGAATTGCATTAATGTTCACACCTTGTTTGTCTGTGACACCTTTACAACAGAAAATTTCCTGCCAATTTTTGATTATAAATCAAATTTTCACATGGTAAATGGATTGTATTTGTATAGGGGTTTTCTAGTCTTAAGCCCACTCAAAGCACTTTAACTCAAGACTGCATTCACACACATTCATACAGCAGCTAAGCCACCTGCTCATTAAGGGCCAGATCTACTTAAGTTTTGCATTTATAAAAACGTGTGCAAACTCATTGCACACACAAAAAATGTACAAACTGATTTACGAACAGTGCGCACTAAGGGTTGTGTTTTTCAAAGGTGCAAAATAGTGCGTCTGCATCCAGTTAGTACGTCTGCTGCAATGAATATGCAATATGGGGCGTTTACACGCACTTGTGCGTGTGTTGGGAGGAGAAAATGTAAATGTATTCATTTAGCACCCGCAATGTGATTTATCAAACCTGAGAGCAATTTTTCTACTAGAAACTGTGTCTATATTTAACACGTGTCAAAAGGAGGTGCAAATGGTTTTTATGCGTAATTGTGCACACATGGCTGCAGTTATTGTCGCAAGAAGGAGACACTGAAACGATGAAAGGAAATGCAGAGAACGCATTTTTCGCCCTTGTGTGAACATTTTTGGAATGAATGAAGAAACACTCATTAAAACATATCGCCTATCCAGCATTGCCATTTTGGAGCTGTTGGAGGAACTCAGAGTGGATTTGGAGCCAGCCACGAGAAGGAGTTACGCAGTACCTGCAATGACAAAACTCCTTGCAAGTTTTCATTTTTTTGCATCTGGGTCATCCCAGCATATGGTGGCTATTACAGCTGGGATCTCCCAATCCCGTTTTTCAGATGTGCTGTCTGAAGCCCTAAATGCCATGTCGCACCGGATGGCCAAGTTTTTCAGGTTTCCACGCACTCAGCACTCATTGAATGAGACCAAACAAGACTTTTTTGTAGTAGCTGGATTTCCCAGAGTTATAGGAGCGATTGACTGCACCTGTGTACAGCTTGTGCTCCTCGCAGACACTGAGCATGAGTACAGAAATTGCAAACACACACAGTCATTGAATGTGCAGTGCGTTTGTGATGCCAAAAGGGTCATTACCAACGTTGTGGCAAAATATCCTGGGTTAGGACATGATTCTTTCATTCTGAGAAACTGTTTTCTGTTTCCCAGTTGTGAGATGGCGAGTTTGGAGAAAGCTGGCTTGTAGGTGAGTCAGTTTGTTAAATCTTTTGTAAAATAATTTATTCCATTGAAAACAAGGGCATGTTTCATATTGATTCATATGTTTCTTAAAGTGACAGGTGCATACCCCCTACACCTGTCCTCAACCCGGAGAAATAAGACACAACGAGGCCCACACCGAATATTGTGAAGCGCAGCTTTGGAATCCTGAAGAGCAAGTTCTGTTGTTTGGATCGCACTGCTGTACAGGCCAGAAAAAGTGGTAGTGATTGTAGTGGCCTGCTGCATGCTACATAACATCACCAAGCAACACGGGCTGGAGCCAGGCATGGACAGGCCATTGGGCATACCTGGCAATGCCCGGTGGGTCGAAGCACATTTTTGGGCTGGGGCTGTCATAGCTTAATAAAAAAAAAAAAAAAAAAAAAAAAAAAAAAAAGTTATCCCATTCAAAGTCACTTCTTGTGAGCTGTTTGGTATGTGCATTTTTCTATTTTCATTCAATAATGCAGAAATACACCTATATATTCTTCTGATATATTTTACAGCTGTTTTTTTAAATAGCTGTATTCAGCCACCAGCCACATGTGTGACTGAAAGATAAAATCTGATGCAGCACAAAAACAGAAAATGCAACATAGTCAATACTGTTACTCATTTTTGAAACATCCATGACTGTGATAACAGGTAAAAGGAAACAAGTTTTCAAGAACTTTATATTAAAAATATGTCATTTTGTGTGTGTTTTTCACCAAATCAGTGATCACCTATGAAATTGGCATCTAAAGGGTTCGAATCCCAATTTTTTTTTTTTAATTTTTTTAAGATTTGGTAGTTTCGATCAGAACTGGATTAACAGATTTAAGCCAAAAAAAAGAAAAAAAATCTATTTATTTTTTACCGCTGTATGTTTTAGTGGCTGTTTTCAGCCACAAACCACATTAGGGTAGTAAATTTGCCAAAGCTGTATTATTGACTTTTAGAAAAATTCCAAATCATATTTCCAAAGTTTGCGTTACAGTAAGAAATCTCCCCAAAAACCATTCAATTTGCTGAAACACAGTAAAAGTTATGGCCAAAAAACGGACGAAAACGTCACCAACAACACATGGGTATGTTGTAGATTGGATCACTGTAAAAGGTAATACCTATACTTACTTAAATTACATTAGTGTACTTGTAGTGTACTTGTTTCTTACCATCCTGTTGATTCAACTGATGTGATGTGAGTAATGTACTTGTTTTGCCTGAAAGAGGTAAAAGTTATAAGTTAAGTAAACTGGACTCGTAACTTTGTGTTCCTGAACATGTGGCTCAGTGGTACACATGCGCAGTACAGCAATACAGGAGAAGTTTCCAGAAACTGTAGAGTGGAAACTGTGGAAGAACAGGAACATTTTTTGAGTTTCTGGGTAAGTTATTCAACCTTAGTGAGGATTTTCATTTGATGCCTATGATTCCATTATTCAGAACAGAAATTTGCATTCCATTTTTTCTGTTAGTTAGTTAGTTTAGTTAGTCATAACTAAAACTCCTGGCAGGCTAATGCTGATGTTAGCTTACTGTTGCCAATGTAGCTAAGCTACTGCCACACATGCTTATGTTAGCCACATTCATGATGAGAGCTCTGCTCAAATTCATGACATTTATTTTTAAATGCTAATTTGGTGCTGCCTATTAAAACCAAATTATCTATGTATGTTAATGTGCAATTGTTTTGGAAAATGAAGCCCGAGAAACCTGAGAAAATGGCTAACCAGCAGAGAAAGCGGCATTACTGAGTATGCAGAAATGGCACCCGGTCATAAACCAACAAGCGTGCTGGAGTCAGTTAACGTTACAAGACAGGACACCGGCGTTCATCTTGCTGCAGCTAGCTGGCAGCAGGCAATGCTCTCTCGGCTTTATTCTCCTTTTAGGATTGATATAATTCCCCTAGTTAATTTAGTGTTAGTACATGTGTTCTTTGTTGTTTTCCTTTTGGTGTAATGTCCTTTAAAAGTGAGCGACAACAGATTGTAAGTGCACTGGCACAGGCTCACTTGTTATTGCCAACTTTGGCCACAAGGTAGTAGGTGGTAATATTATTGTTACCCCACATGTGCGCCAGAGTTGTTTTTCCTGTTTTACGTGCAGACAACCCAGAGATGTGCAGAGTGGACGGTCCCGTTGTGTAAAGTAGTAGGTAAATAGACATATATCTTGTAAAATATCCATGTACAAACATGTGAAAAGACAATATATGTTGATATTTTAACAAGATGGTTTGATTAAGGCACTACTGGAGTTTACGTCCTGGCATTTTGAAGGCTGGTCGTCGACCACGGTGTTCTCGACTACATGGTAATTTTGGCGCACACAAAGCCGCACTATGTGATTTCACTTTGTTACTAGAGAAATGTACAGGGTTTACATTATTGTTTTAACTCTGTTTTAAGGTAGTTGACCATGTGTGGAGTAGTGCAAAAGTCCCACGTGTGTTTGGTGAAGCTTGTTGGAATGTAAGTGTCCTCTGAAAAATATGTTGTACATTTCTTGGTTAATTTTGTGCATTTACAGTTGTGGTTTATGGTGTAAAATATGTATTTAACAGATGTTATTTCATATTTTCTGTAATTAGCCAGTCCACTGCCGTATTTTATATTGGATTTTTTTATTATTTCTTTCTTTCTATTCATTTTCATTATAAGTCAGCCACAATCGAGCTGTTTGCTCCCCTGGACTGAGAAGTTGAGACACTCTGTTAAAGAATGACCTGTTGCAAATGTGGTCAGAAATAAATGTGGCGCTCAAAGAACCCTTGAAGTAAATGTGTCCTGTGTGGCATCTAATTCCATGGGCTACACTAACTTAGTGTAATTTAGCATAGCTTAGTATCTCTAGCCCGCTGATTTTGCTTTGTCTTCCAGACTCTGCTGTGTCTGATTCAACAGGCACATCCTGTCTCAAAACAATGCAGAAAAACTAGTCCATGCATTGTAACTTCCAGGCTGGATTATTGCAATTCCTTACTGTCAGGCTGCCCAAATTCGTTGCTGAATATTCTACAGGTGCTCCAGAATGCTGCAGCACGTGTTCTGGCAAAAACGAGGAAAAGAGATCATATTTCTCCAATATTAGCCACTCTGCACTGGCTCCCTGTAAAGCTTAGAATAGGATTTAAAATTCTCCTTCTTACTTACAAAGCCATAAATGGTCAGGCACCTTCTTATCTTAAAGATCTCATAGTACCTTCTTACCCCACTCGAACACTGCGTTCCCAGAATGCAGGCCAAGTTACAGTTCCTAAAGTTTCCAAAAGCAGAACAGGAGCCACAGCATTTAGCTATCAAGCTCCTCTCTTGTGGAACCATCTTCCAGTCTTGGGTTGACACTGGGTTCTATTGTCGTCCCTGCTGCTGGTGGGGTGCAGGGTGCGCACCCTGCGCAGTGGTATTTTCGTGCAGTGCAGGCAGGCGTGCAGCACACTTGGTATTTTGATAAACCGAGGCGCACAGAGGTACGCCAGGATGGGCATTGCGGCGCAGTAGGGGGAGGTGTCAGCAGGTTCAGCTGACGAATTTGGATTTTCGGTCCATTTCAGTCCACGCCGGCAGCGTAAAAGTGCGCTGAAAGCTCGCCACCCCAAACCTGGTCAACTCTGTGCGCCAGCAGCGCGCCGCTGGGCAAGTGGATTTTCGTAAACTGGCAGGGTCAGCCACGATTCAATGCAACTATCTAAGTCAGCACATACAGTCAGACCTAAATTTATATATTTTGATCAGTATTTCATCTGACCACATCGCAAGCGCGTTCAGCACTCGTAATGGTCACTCAGCCGTGGCATCCTACAGAGCATATATATTGCATCTATCTCAGAGCTCTCGAGAGACAGAGAGAGACAGACACAGGCAAAAAACACAAGTGATGATTGTTGTCCGCTATTACCCATGTCA
This sequence comes from Chaetodon auriga, assembly GCF_051107435.1. Classification (NCBI taxonomy): domain Eukaryota; kingdom Metazoa; phylum Chordata; class Actinopteri; order Chaetodontiformes; family Chaetodontidae; genus Chaetodon; species Chaetodon auriga. The sequence goes on along the minus strand of NC_135080.1, from coordinate 27,994,887 downwards.
TTTCATTCCAAATTCAAATGTTATCATTGTAATGCTTAACGTTATCTACAAAGATGGAGTATATCATTGCTTTGAGGAGGCTGAGGATTTACCATCTGAGGACCTCATATTTAGACATGAGTGAGCAGGAGTGCAGGTGGGCCACGAGAATAACGCCTTCAACACTGTAGGCTATGCAATTTTCTTTAATCATCTACTCTTTTGCATGTCACACGAACAAATTACATCTGCCAAGGGAGGTTGACCTCCGCTGCGCACGGCTCTGACCTTCTTCGCCACCGGGACTTTTCAACATACCGTGGCCTCGGTGGTGGAGATCAGTCAGTCCACTGTCTGTTCGGCTATACACACAGTTTCCTCCAGTCTAGTCCAACATGCAAAAGAGCACATCATTTTCCCTGCAACACCTGAGAACCAGCTGGAAACTAAGCGAGGTCTCTTGTTGAAATTTCTACTCCCCGGGCTCCTGGGAGCAATCGACTGCACTCATGAGCAGTTAAGCGCTCCAGAGACCAAAGCCCACATTTATGTGAACTGAAGGGGGGTCCATTCCATCAATATCCAGGTGATCTGTGACTCAAATTGCCTGGTGACAAATGCGTATGCCAATTTCCCCGGGTTGGCACATGACTCATTCATCCTGGCGAATTCTAGCATCCCTACAGTCTTTCAGGGGGACACCCCTCTGGATGGGTGGTTGCTAGGTGATAACGGCTGTCCACTGAAAACGTGGTTGATGATGCCATATATCACACCTTCAACAAGATGGCAGCGTGCCTGAAACTTGTAATGCACCTCGCCAGCGGCATTTTTAAAGGTGAGGCGAGGAGCTGGTGTGATTGGTGAAGACTGGACTCGGTTGTGTCAAACTCACTCCACACTTCTCCCCTCCCTCCTTCCGAGTTGTGCCACTGGGTGGGACTGAGATGAAAAGGGGAAGTAGTTGCGCCCGCAGCACATTGCATGAAAAGTTTAAAGTCATTTTGGTGACTTTCTTTTTTTTTTCTTTTTCTTTTTACAGCTTGAAGACAGACAACCAACACTGATGCAGTGGATGTGTAAGTTTTGCAATGTTGCATGTGAAAAGAGAGGACAGCTTCTTAAACATTATAGACTGAAACATGGTGGTTACACAAGAACACCACCATTACCATTGTTCATAAAGAGTGCCTCTGCACATTTAAGTCCTTCAACACACTGAAGGTACATCTATCAAGAGCACACTCCCAGATCGATGATCATCCTAGTGATGCCACAAAAAATGTGTTCCAATGTCAACTTTGTGACTTCAAAGAGCCATGTGCAGAATTTTTTTTTTTTTTTTTTCGCATTTGCGCACACACATTCAGATGCGTCAAAAAGTCCAGTGCCCCTACCAGGACTGTAATTTTGAAACCAGTGTCTATACTACATTTAATGCCAGCAAAAGCAGAAATCATGATGGCAGCCAGATGCATAGCCAGTTGCAGTTCAAGCCAGGTATATTAACACATGCAGAAACTGTGGTTGAAGTTGTCCAAACTGAAAATGAAATGGACATTCAAGACACAACTGATTTTCGAGAGGAGGATCTCATGGCAGAAAATACTGATGACTTGGAGTGGCAGCTTGAGCATAATTTGGCAGCCCCTTTCCTTAGAATGCGGACCATAGCTCATATACCTGAGACTGCTGTGCAAGATGTTATACAGCAAATAAGCCAGATACCTGTCAAAACCTTTGCTTTTTTCTGCTATTGAGTGAATACTCCTGAACCACTATCCTGATGCAAACACGTCTATAGCAAGAGAAATAGTAAGTGCAATCTCAGAAACCAACGTAATTTTGAAACATACTCAGAAAGTAGGTTCCCTATCCACTTCCTGCAAAAGAGCCTTTTACGTGGTACAAGAATTTAAAGTTGTGGAACCTGTTGAGTTTGTTACAAATGAACACAAGCAGTCAGTTGTTTATATACTGTGATGTCATGAGAGATTGTGTCACAGAGGGGAGATATATCCCCTCCAAATGGCTGCAACAAGGACTACAACCCATCATGCCAGCCACTAAGAACAACAAAGCCCAGGGGCAGGGCAGTCAGGGCAAGGGTTGCTGCCCAGCTGAACGGTATGAGCTGATTGCTCCAGTGAGGATAAAGAGTGAAAAGAGGAGTGTGTGTGAAGCAGAAGAGAGAAACAAAGGAAGAGCAGTCCTTTTTGGTTTTGTGAAAAAGGAGACGGTTAACCTCAGTTTGATTTAAGGCTCCTGTTTTTGTTTTGTTGCATTGACTGAGAATAAGTTCCCTGTAAATTCAATACAGTGAATTTGAGTTGAAAAACACGGCCTGGCTGTCTTCCTTCCCTGCACCCACACCTCAAGACCCCAAGAGACAAGTTCCCGACCTCTCAAGACATCACAATACCTATCCTTAAAATGCTCCAGATCTTATTAAACAAAGATGAGATCTTGGACAAGGTTCTCACAGCGATGATTTGCAAGGATACAGCACCTTCAGGGATGGTTCATGTTTCAAAGAAAATACTTTACTGGTGGAAGGAGATTTTAAGATTGCCTTGGGTCTTTACATTGATGACTTTGAGGTTGCAAACCCTCTGGGACCTCTAAAAAGAAACGCAATATCTGTGCAGTATATCGGATACTTGCGAATATTGCACCCAAATTTCACTCTTCTCTCAACTCAATTCAGATGGCCCTTCTTTGTAAGGCAAACACTGTCAAAGCATGTGGATACTCCGAAGTCCTTCGTCCACTCCTTTAGGATCTAGTGCTTCTTGAGAAGCATGGTGTTTATGTGGAGAAATTGGGCTCAGGTGTCAAAGGAACCATTTTGTACATTGCAGCAGATAATTTGGCGGCTCATTCGTTGGCTGGATTCCAAGAAAGTTTTGCCTCTGATAAGATTTGCCAAGTTTACATGGCTACAAGGGATGAAATACAAGATAACAAAGTTAGGTCTGGCAACTTCAACATGAGAACAAAACAAGACCATGATCGGCAGGTTTGTGAAGTCCAGCAGCATGCCCAGATGGCAAAGCAATATGGCGTGAAAAGGAACTGTCCTCCAAGTGATCATTTGGAGCACTTCCATGTTGTTGATGGTTTTCCTCCTGATATCCTCCATGATTTGCTTAAATGTATTATTCCCTCTGAGTTGTGTCTTTGCATTCAAGACTTGATAAAAAAAAAAGTTCTTCACACTCGAGATGCTAAATAGTGCCATAAAAGAATTTCCCTACACACATTCGGACAAAATGAACCAGCCTCAAACGATCTCTACCACATTTCATGCCAAAGGGACCATCAGCAGTAATGGTCATGAAAACTGGAGCCTGATCAGACTACTTCCCCTATTGATTGGCCATTATGTCCCAGGGTGAAGCATGGGGAGTTCTACTGTGCTTGAAGGATGTGGTTGAGTTGACCATGTCTACAAGATTTACTGAGGAGTCACTCTACTATCTGGAGTTCAAGTTGTCGGAGCACAGGACTTTACTTCAAAAGGCATTCCCTTTCTAAAGACTCCATCCAAAACACCACTACTTGGAGCATTATCCCTATCTGATTAAAGTATTTGGACCCCTTGTAGATGTGTGGATGATGAAGTTTGAGGGAAAGCACAAATTCTTCAAAAGAGTAATTCATGAAGCCCACAATTTCAAAAATGTTCCTCTGACTTTGGCTGATAGACATCAGAAGATGATGGCTTACCATTTAGATTCTGCTTGAGTTTTTAAACCAGCATTGGAATTGGACAAAGTGTAGAGTGTAGTGATCCATTCCTTTCCTGATAGTGTGCAGCAGCATTTGTTGGCAAGATATGGGCCTCAAAACAGAGGCCTTGCAGCAACATCTGTCAACATATATGATATTAAGTATGCAGCTGACAAAGTGGTGTCTGTCGGTTCATGTGCAGGCTTTCCAGAATTTAGGCAGATTCAGCAGGTTTTGGTTGTGAATACCAATGTATTGTTCATTTGTAGACAGATGTCTGCATGGTATGGTTAACACCTCAGAGCCTATGAGGTGTGCAAAAGTAGCTCAAACCTGCTTGTAACCCAGCTGAAAGTCTTCAATGATGTATTTCCCCTCTCTGCCTATAGAGTGAAAGGCCAGCTGTTTGTTACCCTGAAGCATTACATTTTGTGCTGATGTCATGTTTCATTATTTCAGAACCATGGACCAGTCCTGGCCAGTGAGGGTAGTGGTTGGTGATAATGATGTTCGAAAGATAACTTTCCAGGGAAGATCTAATAATTTGGAAGAACTAATGAGCAAGTTGCAAAAACAACTCAGTCTGGAGTACGAATTCATGCTTCACTATGAAGACCCAGAGTTCAACAATGCTTGTTGCAACCTATATAACTGAATTGCCAGATAGACCAACGCTGAAGATTGTCTCTCTGAAAACTATAATTTTAACATTGTCTTCAGCCAGTACATCATCTTCAGCCAGCGGATTGTCCTCAGCACGTTCATCTGACACAGAAACACTGTCTGTCACTGAGGAGGCCACACCACTGACCTCACGTGACCCATGGCCTTCTACATTTGAGGTGCCATATTTCTCTGTGGATATTGAATATAGACTGAGAGAGGGAAACCTGATTTATATGAGAGATGGCACATGCATCATGACATGAAGCATGACATGACCACCCCCCACTACTCCTCCCAGCCCCCCATCCACTTCACAAGATACTCAGCCCCCCTACTCCAACTTGTCCCTCACACCTCTCCAGGTGAGGAATCAACTCAGGAGGTTAAAGACCAGGAAGGCTGCAGGACCAGATGGCCTCAGTCCCAGGCTCCTCAGATCCTGTTCTGATCAGCTGAGCGGGATCATTGGACATCTGTTTAACCTGACCCTGAGACTGGGAAGTGTGCCACGCCTCTGGAAGACGTCCTGCGTGGTACCTGTGCCAAAGACCCCACATCCCAAGGACCCTAGCTACTACAGGCCGGTGGCCCTAACATCCCACCTCATGAAGGCCCTGGAGCGGCTGGTCCTTGCCCACCTGCACCCCCTGGTGAGCTCGTCTATGGACCGGCTGCAGTTCGCGTATCAGCCTGGCATCAGAGTGGACGATGCCCTCATCTTCCTCCTCCATTGAGCTCTATCTCATCTGGCATCACCTGGGAGCTCTGTTCGGGTCCTTTTCCTGGACCTTAGCAGTGCTTTCAACACCATCAGGCCAGCCATCCTGAGACACAAGCTGGAGCTTTCAGGGGTGGACCAACACCTCACATGCTGGATAGTGGACTACCTTTCCAACCGCCCACAGTATGTGAGGACACGGGACTGTGTGTCAGGGACTGTCCTCTGCAGTGTGGGGGCCCCCCAGGGAACGGTGCTGGCACAGGCCAAGCTGTCTTCCATGACAGAAAATGACTCCCATCCCCTCCAACACACACTCACTGCACTGAGGAGCTCCATCAGTGACAGGATGGTACATCCAAAGTGTGTGAAAGAGCAGTACCGCAGGTCATTCCTCCCTGCAGCTGTCAAACTGTACAATAAAAACTACTCCAAGTAATCAGTTACTTGTTTCTAATTTGCATGCACTTCTTATATTAATCTTTACTGATGCTGCTGTATTCTGGAATTTCCCCTCGCGGGACAAATAAAGGAATATTGAATTGCATTGAATTGAATGACACTTGATTAGCATAACACTTCTGCAGAAGCTAGCTGAGGAGATGTGCAAATTCTTGGCTTACCCACAAGATGAACACTTCACAATTGTTGCTCAGGCACTGATTGCAAAGCACCCTTGCCTTGCCAAACCAGGATCAACCATGGGTTGCTATGGCTGGAAGAATAGTTTAAAATTCTAAAATGGGTAATCTCCGTTCCAAACTTCGCAGATGTGGAATGGCAGATGTGTCAGTCAAGAGTAGTAAGAGAACACAGCAGAACACAGATGGAGAGCCACCTGGAAAAAAACTGAAGAGGCCCAGGAGAAGTGCGATTAACTTCCTGCCAAATTTTCCACAGGGCCAGGATACATCAACACTTGAAACCTCTAGACAGCTACTTGAAAATTAAATGAAGAAAAGGTCACCAAATATTTTGCATGATGAGAAACTGTCTGTCCCATGCAGAGTTTGTGTCTCCCAAAATGTTACGGTCATCTTAACTTGGTACAAAATGTTTGTGTGTTTGTGTTGTGTTTTGTTCTTGAAGGTCCTTGCAGAAAAGTGGCAAGTAAGGATCTTGAGCAAGACTTCCTCGAGTCCTTGGACCGCCATACCTCATGTTTCCTTGAAACGGGAATTGTTGGCAAGACACTTGCAGAGATCCTTTCCCAGGTTGAAACAAGGTTAAGCATTTCCTCTCAATGTTGTGTAAGTGCAGGGAATAAAGTCCAATGGAAGTCCAGTCCCCCAGCTCTAGTCCAATCAAAGTTTGAAAATACAGGAAAAATATGTTTTGTTTTGTTTTGTTTTGGTTTTTTTTTTATAATTTTTGAAACCTTTTCTGCTGGGCTGAATTAGTATAAGGGACATGTAAATGAAAAATGACTAATTTAACATGTTTGCAGACAGACAGACAGACAGACAGAGAAACAGAGACAGACAGACAGAGACATGAAAGACAGACAGAGACAGACAGAGACATGACAAACAGACAGACAGATGACAGACAGAAAGACACATGACAGACAGACAGACAGACAGACGTGATTATGAGAATAAAAGAGATTAAAATTATGTTAGCTAAGCATAGATATGTTTTTTAACCCTCCTGTTATGTTCGTTTGTGAGGAACAGCAATGATGTTCCCGGGTCAATTTGACCCGGTACCTGTTTAACTATCAAAAAGGTGTCCGAAACCTAAAAAATCCTAATAAGTATTGTTAATATTTCATTACTAACTCCATTACTAACTATTCTATCAATATTTAGTGCAATGGTGTTCCTTACCTCTCACAATTAATGGTTCAATTAGGATAATTCACTCGTTTTTCAAAAAAAAAAAATACATGTTCAAAAATTTTTTAATGTTTCACCACTTTATTACTTTTGAAAGACCAACATATAAAACACAATAGTTTTACATAACATTGAAACATAACATTTAAATTTCATTTTACACACATGCACTGCTTGTGAACCAGAAATGAACAAAACAAGTGTGTGTGTGTGTGTGTGTGTGTGTGTGTGTGTGTCTGTCTGTCTGTCTGTCTGTCTGTCTGTCTGTCCATCTATCTGTCTGTACATCTACACAGCACAGGAGTGACATGTCACCACACTGTGCTTTGTGCAAATGAATTTTGCACCTGTGTGAACAGGTCATGCTTGTGTTGATCATCAGATGGCCTGCAGACCTGGCACCTCTTCCTCTTCCTTTTCCCCCAACCTAGAAACAAGAGGACCATAATCACTTTACTACGATGTCTTTCTGCTGATCCCATATACTTATACACATACATGCACACATGTACACACACACACACACTTACTTACTTACCTCACGCACTGGTGTACTAGGTGCAGTCCTCTGCTGGATCTCCCTCACTGTGGCTGCAGCGGCTGGGGTCCTTGGCAGGTGCTGCCTCCGTTGGATGTGCGGTGTCACAAATACGCGTCTGAATGTGTTTTGTCCAGCTTCTTCCAATTCTCCATCAAAAACACGGCTCTCTTTGAGATTAGTCATTTCCAGAATGATTTTCTGGATTGAATTAGGCATAACCAGCTCAAAAGCTGACTTGATGTCTGTCACAGGAGTCACTGCCATCCTAGTGGGCCCTGGCACTGTCTTTATTATATTTTTTGCAGACAGTTTTGCCTGACACATATTTGTGGATGAAGACCAGGGGCAGGGCTTGCCGACAGGCAAGCCAGGCAGTTGCTTGGAGCACCCGGCCACTTATTTACAACAACGATTATTGATAGGCCTGGGCTTTCAGGGACCTCTGTTGGTCCCTGGACCTCACTTTGAGAACCACTAATCTATTTTTTCAGTATTCATCTCAAATGTCCCAGAAATTGTGCATTTATGTGTGCAAATATCACATTTTTGCAGTGTGCACAGATTGGGTGGGGGCCCCAGGGATTTCTTGCTTGGAGCCCCAATAGACCTTAGCAACGCCACTGATGAAGACCACTGTATTTCACCATTTTTGACATGAATGTCTTGCTTGGAGGAACTGGAATAGCAATTCCCTCATCTGGTTCAAAATCAGAATCATTAGAGTCAGAGTTGAGCTCAAGATAATCTTTGTTTTCAGACACATCCTCCTCATGATCTAAGATGACTTCCAGAGCCTCCTGGACTGTTATCTTTTTGCTTCTGCTGGTCATTTTGTAAAGTTCTGAGTGTAATGTTGGTAGGACTCCCATGCAGAGAATCTTTTATATGTTTTGCCCCCCCCCCCCCAAAAAAAAAAACCAAACACTGAATGTGGGTGGAGTTTTCCCACAAGAACATAAATGGCTCCCATCAAAAGTCATAACACCTGCACTGTATGTGTGTGTGTGTGTGTGTGTGTGTGTGTGTGTGTGTGTGTGTACGTGTGTGTGTGTGTGTGTGTGTGTGTGTGTGTGTGTGTGTGTGTGTGTGAAATATGGTGAAATATGTCTCACAGTTGCAAAGAAAGAAATAGTCTGACATTTCTGACACCCTTTTACCTCCAGTTTGACTGCCCGGGTCAAATTGACCCGAACAGTATCTATGTGATATAAACATGCAGGGGGTGTTTGCAAATATGTGAGATGAACCATTTTCATTTTATATGTTCATTACCCTAATTAAGGCAAGCAGAAGAAGTTTCATACTGAAAAAATACTTTTAACTATTTTTCCTAGATCTTCAAACTTTAAAACGGGTCAATTTGACCCGTAACATAACAGGAGGGTTAAATACTTTCAGATGGTTAAACATGTATCAGGTCATTGTTGCTGTTCCTTACAGTTGAAATTAACAAGACAGTTAAATCACTTATTTCTTCAGAAAATGCTTTTCCTAAGTTTAACTCTTTTTCACACTGATAGACCCATTGAGGTCATAGCCATGTGGACTGCTGTCCTGCCTCCCAGTTTTCCTTTGGGGTGATGGAAGTAATGGTTGTGAAATTCCCTTGGAGGTGAATAAAGTATCTATCTATCTATCTATCTATCTATCTATCTATCTATCTATCTATCTATCTATTTCTTCATAGCCGGGGAGCCAAAGTCTCAAAAGCTCAATAAAATGGGTTGAGCCTGACAAAGGGGTCTCAGAGGGTCTCCCCTGCTGAAAGTCTGAAAGGTGAAGAATGAGAGAAGAGGATGAAGACCTGCCCCAGCAAAATGGAGTACAAGCCACATGATACTCTCTCTATACCTGAATGGAAAGGCTTCATTCACAATCCACTGAATAAAGCTAATCTGTTGAACTACATGGGGGAAGCATGGGCAGCTCAGAGCAAGTCACTTCCTGCAGGATGCACACTTATTCTTGGTGGAATCTTTTGTGATCCTGGTCGCACTGTCCTCTTGTCAGCAGATTGTCGGGTTGAACTTCCAGAACTTTCCTGTGAGAAACATGAGGAGCAGATACCAGGATGTTCGCTCACATTGCATACTCTGTACAAATAGTGCATCGCAAACAGGCTGTAGTGGTTGCGACTGACACAGATGTGATCATGATGTGCATGTACTACATCACACACGGATGGGCTGCAGGAGCCGTGGGTGAAGACAATGGATATCTTCCTACCTGTTCATGCCATCACAGAAGCTCTGTCAGGGAAGTATGATGTTGCAATCCAATGATTTTGGTTGGATTTTTATAATTTTTTCTGTGGAATGAGTATACTGTTTGGTGAAAAGAATGGCATATTGACTGATGTCATAACTTAGGGGAATAGTTGATTGCCAGTGAAGTAAAGATGAAAATATTGGAAAAAAGTGAAAAAACGCCTAATTTTTTTGCATTAAATTGATGCAAAATCATATAGAACTGTGTTTTACTGTTTGAGTTATTTTTTCAGTGGATGTTATCAGCACATGTGTTCTGTGTATCTGGAATGCATTTATTGATAGCCTACCCAACCCACTGAGGATTTGAGGAAAAAAAATCATTTTCCACATTTTTCCGATAAAAAATAAAGGGTGCATATGCTAAAATGGCCACAATTTTTTTTCACAATATTTCCAGTAGAGCAGACCCTCCAATTATTGTTTCTGAGGGTCTGAGTTAACAGAAAAAACACAAATAACCAAAGACCATGTCAGGTTCATCCCATTTTTGAGACTTTGGCTCCCCGACTATCAAATTCTGTTTGGTAAGTATTGTGAAATTTAGTGTGTTGAAGGTTTTGCTCTGTGAAGCGAAATTTTTTTACCTCAGTTTTATAACCTTTCTTTATATCTACAGGATTCTGAAACCATTGCAGATTTCACAGAGGTTCCTTTTGGGGTAGTGACTGCTATACCTGAAGAGAGTCAGCAGCCAGGCCCAAATGCCCTTCACCTTGAACCATCCAACACTGGTATCATACTGGAAGGGAACATTGTCATGGATGACACTGAAAGCTATGCTCAGGCTATATGCCTTGTATTTGGACTCATACATGCTCTTCATTTGGATTATCCAAAAAGACTTAAGAACACCTTTGACTTCATTGAGACGGTGATGCTCAACCTGAGTGTAGGCAACCTGAGGCCAAAACTTCAGAGCTTGAAAAATGCACTTTTGCAGTAGGTTGGTGTGCTGCAAGCAAATTTCAGAAAATGGTAAAGGATCCTTCATTTTACAGTTAAACTCAAATGTTTGCAACTAGTAACCACTGCACGTGGCACCAGGACACCCTAGGTCGGAGGTCAATGATCGACTTTGTAGTCGTATCATCTGACCTTCGGCGGTATGTCTTGGACACTCGGGTGAAGAGAGGGGCTGAGCTGTCAACTGATCACCACCTGGTGGTGAGTTGGATCCGCTGGCAGGGGAGGAAGCGGGACAGACTTGGCAAACCCAAACGTACTGTGAGGGTCTGTTGGGAATGTCTGGCGGAAACCGCTGTCAGGGAGGTCTTCAACTCCCACCTCCGGGAGAGCTTCGACCAGATTCTGAGGGAGGTTGGAGACATTGAGTCCGAATGGACCATGTTCTCCACTTCCATTGTTGATGCAGCCGTCCATAGCTGTGGCCGTAAAGTCGCCGGTGCCTGTCGTGGCGGCAATCCCCGAACCCAGTGGTGGACACCGGAAGTAAGGGATGCCGTCAAGCTGAAGAAGGAGTCCTATCGGGCTTGGTTGGCTCATAGGACTCCTGAGGCAGCTGACGGGTACCGGCAGGCTAAGCGGGCAGCAGCTCGGGCTGTTGTAGAAGCAAAAACTTGGGTCTGGGAGGAGTTCGGGGAGGCCATGGAGGAGGACTACCGGTCGGCCTCGAAGAAATTCTGGCAAACCTTTCGGCGCCTCAGGAGGGGGAAGCAGCTCTCCATTAATACTGTGGAGGTGGGGAGCTGCTGACCTCGACTGGGGATATTGTCGGGCGGTGGAAGGAATACTTCAAGGATCTCCTCAATCCCACTGTCATGTCTTCTGCAGAGGAAGCAGAGACTGGGGACTCGGAGGTCGATTCGTCCATCACCCGGGCTGAAGTCACTGAGGTAGTCTGCAAGCTCCTCAGTGGCAAAGCTCCGGGGGTGGACGAGATCCGCCCTGAGTACCTCAAGTCACTGGATGTTGCAGGGCTGTCCTGGTTGACACGCCTCTGCAACATCGCGTGGCAGTCGGGGACGGTGCCTTTGGACTGGCAGACTGGGGTGGTGGTTCCTCTGTTTAAAAAGGGGGACCGGAGGGTGTGTTCCAACTATCGGGTGATCACACTCCACAGCCTCCCTGGGAAAGTCTATTCCAGGGTACTGGAGATGAGAATCCGGCCGATAGTCGAACCTCGGATTCAGGAGGAACAATGCGGTTTTCGTCCCGGCCGCGGAACACTGGACCAGCTCTATACCCTCCACAGGGTGCTTGAGGGTTCTTGGGAGTTTGCCCAACCAGTCCACATGTGTTTTGTGGACTTGGAGAAGGCATTCGACCGTGTCCCTCGCGTCATTCTGTGGAGGTGCTCCGGGAGTATGGGGTTGGAGGCCCTCTGCTGAGGGCTGTGCAGTCCCTGTACAACCGGAGCAGGAGCTTGGTCCGCATTGCCGGCAGTAAGTCGGACCTGTTCCCGGTGCATGTCGGACTCCGCCAGGGCTGCCCTTTGTCACCGGTTCTGTTCATTATTTTTATGGACAGAATTTCTAGGCGCAGCCAGGGACCGGAGGGGGTTCGGTTCGGGAGCCGGCAGATTTCGTCTCTGCTTTTTGCGGATGATGTTGTCTTGTTGGCTCCATCGAGCCAGGACCTTCAGCGTGCACTGGGACGGTTCGCAGCCGAGTGTGAAGCAGCTGGGATGAGAGTCAGCACCTCCAAGTCCGAGGCCATGGTTCTCGACCGGAAAAAGGTGGCTTGCTCCCTCCGGGTTGGGGGAGAGATCCTGCCTCAAGTGGAGGAGTTTAAGTATCTTGGGATCTTGTTCACGAGTGAGGGAAGAATGGAGCATGAGATTGACAGGCGGATCGGTGCAGCGGCAGCAGTAATGCGGTCGCTGTATCGGTCCGTCGTGGTGAAGAAGGAGCTGAGCCGAAAGGCGAAGCTCTCGATTTACCGGTCAATCTACGTTCCTACCCTCACCTATGGTCATGAACTTTGGGTCATGACCGAAAGAACGAGGTCCTGGATACAAGCGGCTGAAATGAGCTTTCTCAGCAGGGTGGCGGGGCACTCCCTTAGAGATAGGGTGAGGAGCTCTGTCACCCGGGAGGAGCTCAGAGTAGAGTCGCTGCTCCTGCACATCGAGAGGAGTCAGCTGAGGTGGCTCGGGCATCTCTACCGAATGCCCCCTGGACGCCTCCCCAGGGAGGCGTTCCAGGCATGCCCCACCGGGAGGAGGCCCCGGGGAAGACCCAGGACACGCTGGAGTGACTATGTCGCTCGGCTGGCCTGGGAACGCCTCGGGGTCCCCCCCGGATGAGCTGGAGGAAGTGTCCGGGGAGCGGGAAGTTTCCTGCTTAGACTGCTGCCCCCGCGACCCGGCTCCGGATAAGCGGGTGGAAATGGATGGATGGATGGATGAACTGGGAGGATCTGTTTACTCTCACCATTAAACAGTAAACTAAAAAATATTAGTTATATTATTGTATGACCATTGGTTGTTAATAATTTATAATAATAATTTAGTTATATTTTTCCCTTTGAATGAATACTAGAGTGCCAGTAAGCCTCAATCGCTGTTATTTTGGAATGGCATTTTGTTTAAATAAAAAAATAATCCTGCGAACTAGTCATTCTTTTTTGTACTTACTTGATTTATCTAAGGCAACTGGGCTCCTAAATTCTACTGAGTAAACACACCTGTAAAGTCAAACGAACTTGTCTTACTTAAGTTGCAACACTTAGAAAAAACAAGTTTAATCACTTGCCATTATAAGTTGGCACAACTTGACAAAATTAAGTAAATACAACTAAATGTAAATTAAACTTAACATGTGGACATCAAGTAAACACAACTTAAACCTAACAGTCATTTTTACTTACTTCTTTCAAGGCAATCAGTTTCCTAGATTTTAGTAAGCTCAACTTGTCATATTTTATAGTGTGGAATACAAATGCAAGACTGTTCCCTCTGGCTGGTGTGACCCAACAAACTGAAGAGCAGAGCCTTGCAAAGTTAAGCAAATCAGCCTTTATTGAAAAATGATGATTGAAATCACTTTTTAAATTCCAAACATTGTTATTGAATGAAATACTCATTAATGTCTAATTATGTTCAGCCCCACAAAGTCATATTAAAGACACATTGTTTCAGTCAGAAAATTAGGCTATAGTTATAACATTTATGGTTATAACTATAAAAAAACAGCTCTTCATCATATAGCCCATTTTACACGAAATAAATATTCACAGCCAATATAAGACAACTTAAATGTGACAGTTGAATGTATTGTGTTTCCTTTTATGCAGGTGGAACTTGCCCGCTGTGCGCACCTCTCCTCCCTCTCCGGTCCCTGGCTGCCTAGCTGTCACTGTGCGACTTGGTCGGCCCGCTTCTCCACCTGAATTAAGGGCCGTCATTGCCTGCATCCCTTCCCGTAGCCCTCTTGCCACAGAATTGACAGCCATTGCCAGGGCAGATACTGCACTGACCATCTGTCTGCAGTGCGTGGCAAAGGCCTGAGTGCTACGCCTTACCGCCCGTGTCAACGATGACGCCGCTTGCATCTCATGCAATTGTCTGAAGGGCTGCAGACTGTTTCTTTTGTTCCTGCAGCAACTCCAAATCAATGTCCTTTGGGTCCTTTCGAGGCTCTGCAGGGTCGTGGCTGCTCTGAGGGGATTTGAGAGGGGTGGCTGGACTTCTGATGAAGATTCTACTGATTCTACATGTAAAAGAAATGTTTTTTGTTAGGGTTTTGTGATTTGACTTGAAAGACAGCAAAATGTAACCACAAGAGGTACATTCATTTTTCACTTACTAAGTAAATATCTTTTAAGAGAAAAAGTGTACTTGTACAGTATTATTGTGCACCTACCTTGTTCTGCTGTTTGGTCCAGTGTGTCATACCCGACAATTCCAGTGATTTGCTCCTCGCAAAACGCCAACTGCACCTGTTCCTCAATGCTGGGCTGAGGCATCTCATCCACTGTGCCCCCACCTGTTTTATTTGCAGATGTTTTATTGTACACAAATTTTTCTTTTGTTCGTCTTCTCATATCTTCATATCTTCTTTTCACTTCATCCACTGTTTGCATTGTTTTGCCAACAGCATTTAGTTTTTCACAAATTTCTCCCCATATAGTGTTACTTTGTCCGACAGTCAGATTTCTTTGCTGTAGCTCATTAAAGTGTTTATTGGCTTCATCTACCAACACCTCTAATTCCATAGGGTCGAATTTCACTTTGAGCTTTCTTCTCTCCAAATTCGCCATTCTGCAAACCATGAAACACGCAAAACCCTCATTTAAATAGGGTGTCTCCAACAAGTTTGCAGCTGTTGACATTTACGCAATCACTCTCAGTAAATCACCTGCAAATCGGGGCTCAGCCCCACACGCAAAATTCTAGACTGCACAAGCAAATTAGTACATGCAAATTGGGATCTTAGTAGATCCGGCCCTAAGAGCGTTATCCACTCACACACTGATGGCAGAGCATCAGGGGCAGTTTTGGATTTCACCATCTTCGGCATGTGATAGGTGGACAATCGCTCTACCTCCTGACCACAGCCGGCCATGGAAAAAAAAATAAAAGGCATTAGCTAACCCACAACAGCAATCACCTTATGTAGCAGTGGAAGCAAGGTTTGAGTGGTGTAAAGTTTTAAAATGTGTGATTTACTGCACCCTCTGATATTTGAGATGACGAGATTTAAAGAAGTAAGAACTCGGGTATAAGCTTGAGCTAGTTCAAAGACAATGAATGTGGAAACTAATTTTGATGAACGGCCAAATGTAGCATTTCATTTCTGAAACAGAAAATCTACCCATATACTCAGAACATCCCCATGGGTGTTCTCAGTGTCATCGAACATCTTTCTGGTGACATAACAAATTGGAGTTTTCACACTTTAGTTTTCAGATTTGGGAGAGGGTTGGTAATGTTCGTGAACTTTCTTTAACCATCTTAAAGTTAGCTGTACTTCCCCCTTTGCTATAATGCAATATGCGAGACATTGTATTTTCCATTTGATGTCTATTGACATAATCTGAATGAGAAAAAAACTAAGGACATATTAGCAAAGTAATCTGTTTGAGCTCTCACTGGCTTTATTAGCTTCAGACCTACATTATGATCATTCAATGTGGTTGTTTATTGATTTATTATGTAAACGTTACTGATAATACTGAAAATAGTGAATAACTTTGTAAAGCAAGTAGTAAAAGGTACCTTTACGATACATTCTCATTATCATATATGATGAAATCTCATACATCTCAAATGGGGATCTGCAGTGAATGGATTGGACACAACTGTAAAAGGTCAGCAGAAAAATTATTATGCAATATTTTTTTTGTAAAAGTTCAGTTATAATGAATATGATTATATAAAGTAACAACTGTTTATGTAAACTATTATCCCATGATCTATTTTTTTGGACAAAATAAGTCCAATATTTTACAGAAATTTACTGTAGATAGATTGGATAAACACATAAAATAAAAGTCTAAAGCTGTCAAGACTGTTTATGAGCTTTCCAAGAGGATGTTTGCACGTAATTTTACAGATTTTTTCTGTTTTACATCCAGAAGTTGGTACTTTGATGAGAAGTCCTTGTGGATGGACTTGATTATCCTATGAATATACCAAATTACACTGTCACTACTCTGGTTAAATAAAATAATGGCCATGATTCATATTGATGTCTTCTGAAATCCTGACTCAGGGATGTGGACTCAGAAGCAAAACTCACAGCCGGCAGTAGGGTTTAACAAAGGTTTTACGAGGAGAAATGATCAATAACACAAAGCGCTCTCAAAGGAGTTTACAAAACACAACAAAAAGCGCTCTCTGAAGAGGACCAAAAATATAAACTCAAAGCAAACAAATTCAATAAACGTGACCTGAAGATCTCTTGGACCTGAAGATCTCTTGGAGTCTGACATATGCGATCACGACGCAGACATGCGATCACGACGCAGACCTGGAGGAGTATACATCATCTGTATTGTCCTACGTTCAGTTCTGCACTGATGCTGTCCTCCCTATTAAGACCATCACAGTGTTTCCCAACCAGAAACCATGGCTGGACGGCACAGTGCGGTCCCTGCTGAAAGCCCGGGACACTGCCTACAGATCTGGAGATAGGCTGGCTTA
This sequence comes from Chaetodon auriga, assembly GCF_051107435.1. Lineage (NCBI taxonomy): Eukaryota > Metazoa > Chordata > Actinopteri > Chaetodontiformes > Chaetodontidae > Chaetodon > Chaetodon auriga. The sequence continues at coordinate 27,978,038 of NC_135080.1, read as the reverse complement.
CAGCAGGGCTCGAGCAGAGCTGAAGAAAGGAATTAAGCAGGCCAAGCTCCGGCATAAACAGAAAATTGAAGACCACTTCAATAACAACAATCCCCGGAACATGTGGAGAGGCATCAGAACCATGACGGACTACAAGTCCAGCACTCAGCTCGCCAGCCACGACCCCACTCTGCCTGACACCTTAAACAGCTTCTTTGCCCGCTTTGACACATCAGGCAGCAGAGAAGCTACAAATCTACCCAGGCTGGAGGAGCAGCACCAGCCCCTCGTCCTACAGCAGCACCAGGTGACATCCACCCTGAGGAGGATCAACACCCGCAAAGCTACAGGACCGGATAAGGTGCCAGGCCAGACTCTGAGAACATGCGCTGACCAGCTAGCAGGAGTGTTCCTGGACATTTTCAATCTGTCCCTGCAGCTGTCCATGGTTCCTGAGTGCCTCAAGTCCTCCATCATCATACCGGTGCCTAAGAAGACGTCCGCCACCTGCCTGAACGATTACCGGCCTGTTGCTCTAACCCCGGTAATCATGAAGTGCTTTGAACGGATTCTTCTCAGGTACATCAGAGACTTCATCCCCTTGGACCTAGACAGCCTTCAGTTTGCTTACAGAGGGAATCGGTCTACAGAGGATGCTGTCTCCATCACCCTGCACACAGCCCTGACCCATCTGCAGCAGCCCAACACCTATGTCAGGATGCTATTTGTTGACTTCAGCTCAGCTTTTAACACCGTCATCCCAGACAAGCTGGCGCTGAAGCTACACCTGGTGGGTCTGCCTGCGTCACTGTGCCACTGGATTAGAGACTTTCTCACCAACAGGCCTCAGGTGGTGAGAATAGGGAACACAACATCATCCCCTCTGGTCCTCAGCACGGGCATGCCACAGGGTTGTGTGCTCAGCCCAGCCCTCTTCACCCTGTTCACACATGACTGTGCTGCCATCCACCCCACGCACACAGTCGTGAAGTTCGCGGACGACACTACAGTAGTGGGTCTCATCTCAGACAACAACGAGACCCACTACAGAGAGGAGATTCACCAGCTCACCCAGTGGTGTTCAGCCAACAACCTGGTTCTGAACACAGGGAAGACCAAGGAGGTCATTGTAGACTTTAGGAGGTCCAGGAAGACGGATCACGTCCCCCTCTTCATGGACGGAGAAGTGGTGGAGCGTGTGGACAACATCAAGTTCCTGGGCCTCCACATCACATCTGACCTCTCCTGGTCTATGAACACCTCCCGCCTGGTGAAGAAGGCACAACAAAGGCTTTTCTTCCTCAGGAAACTGAAACGGGCAGGACTTTCCTCTCGGCTTCTCGTGAACTTTTACAGGGCCACGATCGAGAGTATCCTCTGCCTCAGTGTGACAGTGTGGTGTGGCAGCTGCACGGCACAGGAGAGGAAACAACTGGCACGGGTGGTAAAAACTGCACAAGGCATCGTGGGCTGCCCCCTTCCTGACCTGGACTCTATATATGCAGGCCGGGTCAAGAAGAGGGCAAAATCCATCGCCACGGACCCCAGCCACCCGGGCCACAGACTGTTTGTACCGCTTCCATCAGGAAAGCGGTACAGGAACGTAAGAACAACCACCAACAGACTGAGGGACAGCTTCTTCCCCAGAGCTGTCAGAGCAATCACCCCCTGCAGCACCTCACACACACCTCACCACCCCGCAGCAACACCCACACACTCACCCCACCCCTGCAGTCACACACACACACCCACCCCTTCCCTGCTGCCTCAACCCCCCCCCCCCCCCCCCGCCAAACACACATTCCCCCCCACATAGCCACACACAGTCACTCCCACCTATTGGAGGGAGAGACTGTGAGAACACTTTTTTTGCACACTGCGACCACCTTCACTTGCACCTTCTGTGTACTTAACATTTAAGTATACACACAGTACTATTGCATTTTAGGTATATTGTATATACGTTTTAAATGCTGACTTTTTATGTCCTGTGAGTTTATTTTATCTTATTTGTGAGTTTATTTTATCTAGATGTGAGTTCATCTTATTTTATTTTATCTTATTTTATTATCTTTTCTTTCTACATGGGGGTTGCAATGCAAATTTCATTGACATGGCCATGCTCAATGACAATAAAAGCAATCTTGAATCTTGAATCTTGAATCACAAGATGAACTGACACAAGATAAAGGGAGACAGGACTATTTATATATGAGGGAGGGGAACCCAGGTGAAACCAATCAGGGCTGGAGAGACAATCACAGTGGAGGGAAAATCACACAAAGACAGGAAGTCAAGTGCCTGAAATGAAAGGGAAAAGGTGAGTACAAAATAAAACAGGAAGTGAATGACAAGACGCGTGATTAAACTTGACATGAAAGTGCTCAACAGAATTAACACACTTTGCGTGACATGACACAAGCAAAATGTAATGAAATCAGATATAATAATGAACAAAATATCACGTTGACCTTGAGGGTACATCAGTAAACACAAAAATCTAAGAAATTAAAGAGAGTTACTGTGTGCGCCTCATGAACCATGTGAAGAATAAAGTTATTGCAGAGCTCTATAGATGACATGCCTTCCGTCCTTTTGGCTTTTTCCCACAACACCACTGTTCTAAACTATACCAACTCTGGTCATGTGACCCATAACTTCCTGGATGCCAAAAACCCCTCACACAAAGGACTCAAAATTTTTAACAAAACATTTTTAATACAGTATGTTTTTAGATTAATTTTGTATGGACTGTTAACATTTTAACCTCTTATTAATAGTACATTTTTATCAGTTTTAAATTGGTGGATGCACTCAATCATGAACTTAAGACAGAAATAAATCATAAAATTAACATCTCACTGAAATACTGTCTGTGACAGTTACACTCCCACCAGTTACTATGATTTATGTTAACTATTATATGAATTTCAATAAATCTAGTAATTTCAGAACCAAATAATTGGTGTTTGCCAAAACTCTTAGACTGATATTTACCTCTCCACATAGTCAGAGACTATTTCTAAGTACAAACCTTGAACTTCTTTCCCTAGCTTTCTTTGTCCTGTTAGTATTGTGGCTTTCTATTAAAGTCCATCATCACCTATACAAACATTAAGTACTCTCCCAAGTCTCAAATGATTGCGGGGGAACCTCCTCCTCTTTGATCCCTCCACTCCTCATATTTTGTTTGTGTGTGCCAGCATTGTCTCAGGGTAATGTTTATTAAAGGTCCAATATTATGTAAAACTCACCTTTTCTGGGATTTGGGGTGCACTCTCTTGCAGATAAGCTCCCTAAAAAAAAAAACACTCAAATCACCCAAAACCCTGATTATAGAGCAAGATAAACAAAAGGATGGCAACTGATATGAATTTCTTATTTACTTTAGTAAATAGTATTCAGTAACAAAGCATTTGAATGATGAAAATAAAATTCATTCATTCATTCATCTTCTTTACCCGCGCATCCCATTTCAGGGTTGCGGGGGGCTGGAGCCTATCCCAGCTAGCAATGGGCGAGAGGCGGGGTACACCCTGAACCGGTCGCCAGCCGATCGCAGGGCTACATACACACACACACAGACAGACAACTCACACACTCACACTCACACCTACGGACAATTTAGAGACCAATTAACCTAACGAGCATGTTTTTGGTCTGTGGAAGGAAGCCGGAGTGCCCGGAGAGAACCCACGCATGCACGGGAAGAACATGCAAACTTCACACAGAAAGGCCCTGCCCAGGGTTCGAACCAGCAACCTTCTTGCTGTGAGGCACGCGCACTACGCTGTGGCGGTTCTGGGGAGGGGCCAACAGGGGCCAGTGCCCCTGTAGCACTGATTCTGGACCACCCTGTGGCCCCCCCTCCGAACGTAGATTATACAGTAGCGCCGAGTCGCCGACGTCGAAGGTGGAACTAAAGTGCATGGCTTAACATTCTAGTCGGACCCTTTAGTGCGCTGCACCACTGAAAAAAAATGAGCGTGAACATGTGAAGCAGTCCGAAGATTACCACAACGACGAACGATCTTACACTGTCAAGGTAAGACTTCTGGTAAAGAAATGTTGTTTGCTAACTTTATGAATTATAATAGCATCCTGCCAGAACACCAGGTGTTAATGTCATCTTAAGGTGATTGTATGGTTCTAGCGAACGTTAGTTACTATCCTTAACGTACGTTATCACAACACAAAACCAAGCAAGCCCGCAACAGTAGGGTTGCTGAAGTGTAATTCCTCTTAATTGCTTTTTGTCTGTAGTGAAAAATGAAGAGAAAAAAGGACATTACGTCCTATTTCTACACGAAAAAGACACAAAATGATGCAGACATTGAGACAGAGCCAGATGATGGTGGTGAGAGAGCTGAAGAGGAGCAAGTTGAGAGCGCCAGAGAGGGAGAGTCAGAGGACATGGGAGACACTGATTTTCAGAGAGAGGGCACAGAGCAGCAAAGAGAGACAGATGAAGATCCTGAGGGTGAGGAAGCTGAGACTGAGATACAGGCGGAGTGTGAGACACAGACAGAGAATATTTGTGCATCTACAAGCACTGGACCATCAGGTATGTGATGTTGAAAAGAACACTATATGTTTTGTGTGTAACTTTTTTTTTTATATCCCTTTTTATTTTAATGTTTATTTAACAGGAACAATATATAAGACATTGCCTTTTAAAATTGGGAAAAATCAGCACTTAATTCAGTAATACTGTGACTATTATACTGTTTTTCATCGTCACTGTAACGTTATGACTGCAATGGTTTAACAAGTTTTATGAAAATAAAAAGTCAAATAAGATTTCGAATCTTTGTCTTTTTTGCCGCGGGTTTAATGTGCCCCTCTATCAAAACCCCTGGCCCCAGCCAGGCCCCCTCAGTGAAATTGGTCTAGAACCGCCACTGGCACTACCTGCTGCGCCACCGTGCCGCTCATGAAAAAAAAATTGTAATTTCAGTTACTTCCAATTCCCTGTTTCAACTGTGACTTCCAGTCAATAATTCCCACTGAAATGGTTTCTTTGACACAAAACAGTTACTTCAGTGTTTCCAAAAAAAAAATCAACACATATCAAATATGGCACTTATTAACCACTGACCTAAAGCCGTCTTTCTTTAAGTAAATGAAAATAAAATGAAATGCAATGCAATGGAAAGGGTACCCTTTAATCAGTTAACCGTTTGCGGCCTGAGTCGTTGCTTGGGAGCGGAGTAGCCTCAAACCAACATGGCTGCTTCACGCCTGGCGCAGAAAAAAAAACCGCAATCAACCGGTGATATTGAACTCACTGCACTGGAATCGTCCAGGTCCGTCTGCTCCGACAGCGGTCTGCTCGAACACGGTCCCTCGACGACGAATCACTCCAGCCCCACGGGCTGTCTTTGCCAGACACACTCAGATGCTCACTCTGTTACCACGGGGACAGCCGTCGACTTCGCCGAACAAGAGTGCTGGGTTAAGCCTGGTTTACGCTTCTGCGTCGCATTGACGCCGTACCTACGCCGTCGACGCAGACCCCTACGCAGACCCTACGCCGTAGCCTGACGCGCACCTCCAAAAAATCCTGACTACGCGTCGCGTCGACGCGTAGTGACGTGAACGTCGAGGACTGTGATTGGTCCGTTCAGAACGTAATTTTCGGTTCAGTCGCAGCCCTATGGTCGCAGCACAACAACACCGCCATTTTCAAAGTTTCTGTGGTGAGAGCTACAAGAAAAACTGGACCAAGCCGAAGAAAGAATTATCGAGGAGGTACGCAAGTACGACCACCTCTACAACTCCTCTTCGCGGCAGCAAGAGCCCCCCAAAACCATACAAAGACACAGCCACACCCCCCTAGCGGCTTGGCGGTGAATTGCGGAGCAACGCGTTCCCTCGACGCAGAACTACGAATGCTCAGTGACGGCGTAGGGTGTACGCCGTCACTGAGCATTCGTAGTACGGCGTCGCCGCGACGCCGAAGCGTAAACCAAGCTTTAGCTTCTCTGTGGCTACGTGACTTCAGGCTTCACATTCTTTTAAACAAAAATATACATTTGTTATATGAAATATGAAAATAAAACAATTATGAAAAATAAATAAAGTGAGTGCTTTTTATTTCAAATTATTTATCTATTTATATTCTTAACAGGGTTACACACAGATCCGCCATTTCGTTATCGAAAGCACCGTGTTAGGAAGGTATTACATATAAGTACATAAGGGTGTACGTATTGTATATATTGTAAATTCCATAGGGTATATAGCACTTCAATCAATCAATCAAACTTTATTTGTATAGCACCTTTCATACATAAAAAATGCAACACAAGGTGCTTGACAAAAGATAAAAACATGATAATAGAAAATAGAACACAACCACAAATACATACACCCACCCATGATAGTGCAAAATAGTACGCAACCACACAGCCACACACACACACACACACACACACACACACACACACACCCCAACGTAGCTGTCGGTATAATGACATGGCAGGGCACTGAGGAATCAAGAGAGGAAAAAACCACCCATGGGGAGCTCATCCACACTGCAAGGGGTCACAGCCCACAGAGAGCGCTGCCGTAGCAGAGACCCCCGACCCAGATAGACCGGGATGGACTCCACACACAGGGCAGATCCCCCCAGTCCTCCGGGCCCAAGGAGTCCCCAGGACGACGCCCCAGCGGGCAGGCCAGACACACCTCCCAGCGTGGAGGCCCCCCATGAGGAGACACTGGAGCTAAAACATAAAAGACAATGGAATAAAAAGACCTGAAACCTAAAAGACAATGGAATAAGAGACATAAGGTCTAAAGTAAAATCGCCTAAAGGCTAAAGACAATAGGCTAGGATAAAACAGGTCTGAATTAAAACAGTAAAAGAAATCAATTGAAAGCCAAACTAAAAAGGTGAGTCTTGAGCCTCCTCTTAAAAACACCAACGGTCTCTGCGGTCCTGATGCCCTCCGGCAGGCTGTTCCAAAGCCTCGGACCATAATGGCTGAATGCCGCCTCCCTGTGGGTTTTGGTCCGGACCCTTGGAACAATTAAGAGGCCAGTGCCAGAGGACCTCAGGTTCCGCGAGGGCTGGTATGGTAAAAGCAGTTCAGACAAATAAGATGGCCCAAGACCGTTAAGACACTTAAAAACTAATAAAAGCACCTTAAAATCAATCCTGAAACACACGGGGAGCCAATGCAGCGATTCTAGAACTGGTGTAATGTGCTCCCGCCCTCTGGTCCTCGTCAGCACACGTGCGGCTGAGTTCTGGAGTAATTGCAAGTTATTGATAGTCTTTTTGGGAAGACCAGAGAGCAGGGCATTACAATAATCTAGACGGCAAGAGATAAAAGCATGCATCAGTACCTCCGTGTTAGCCTGAGAGAGAAACGGGCGGACTCTGGCTATATTTTTAAGGTGGTAAAAACCTATCTTTGTTACATTTTTAATATGAGGAATAAAACTGAGCTCAGAGTCGAAAATGACGCCCAGGTTCTTAACGGATTGTGAGGGGGTAAAACCTCGTAGTTTTGGTAAAAGTGTCTCTCTCTGGGCTTCAGGACCAATAACTAAAACCTCTGTTTTATCCTGGTTGAGCTGTAGGAAGTTCTCTGCCATCCATGACTTGATGTCTAAAATACAGTTTAAAAGGGTCTCAATGGGCCCCGTGTCATCAGGAGACACGGCAATGTAAAGCTGTGTATCATCAGCATAACTGTGGAAGCTGATGCCGTGTCTCCTGATAACATCCCCAAGGGGAAGCATGTAAAGATTAAAAAGTACTGGACCTAAAATTGACCCTTGGGGCACCCCACACTTCATTTCACGGGTTCCAGAGGAACATGCATCCAAACTTACATAGAAACAGCGGTCTGTGAGATACGAGTAAAACCAATTAAAAACAGTACCAGAGAGGCCTACCAGGTTTCTGAGTCTGTTTAATAAAATGTGGTGATCTACTGTATCAAAGGCAGCACTTAGATCCAGTAGCACCAGGACTGTGAGTTTTTGTGAGTCTGCATTACACCTGATATCATTTAAAATCTTTAAAAGGGCTGTCTCGGTACTGTGGTTCACTCTAAAACCAGACTGATATTTCTCTAAAATGTTATTAGTAGTTAAGAAATAACTTAGATGGTTAAAGACCAGCTTTTCTAAAATCTTACTTAAAAAGGGTAAGTTGGATACAGGTCTGTAGTTATTAAGAATGCTGGGGTCTAAATTGTTCTTCTTCAGAAGGGGCCTCACCACTGCCGTTTTGAAGGCAGCAGGGAAGACACCCGTCTGAAGAGAGCAATTCACTATATTTAAAATCTGTTCCTCGAAGAATCCATAAAATGTCTGTAAAAGTGATGTGGGAATTGGATCTAAAAGGCAGGTTGTTGGGTTTACCTGGGAGAAAACTCGACCAAGTGTCCTCGCATCGACCAGGGCAAAACTCTCCAGTGTTTCCTCGGATGAAATCGACTGTCCAGATGTGTTAAAAGTTACGTTCTGATGTGATACAAGACTGGATCTGATGTCTTCGATTTTACTTCTGAAGTGGTCTGCAAAGTCCTCGCAGAGGGCATCCGTTGGTGTCTCTGGGGATTTTTTAAAATTGGTGTTAGTTAAAAGATTGAAGGTGGAGAAAAGAAATTTTGGGTTGTTTTTGTTTTCTGAGATGAGATTTGAGAAATGGGATATTCTTGCCTGTTTGACTGTTTTATTGTAGGATTTGAGTTGTTCACGGAATATCTCATAGTGGACTGTGAGTTTATTTTTTCTCCACCTTCTCTCCGCAATCCTGCATAGTCTCTTTGATTTTTTAATTTCATCTTTACTTCTCCACGGGGGTAAAGATTTTGTTTTTACCGTTTTTGTTAAAAGTGGAGCCACAGAGTCTAAGGTTAATCGCAGTTTCCTGTTAAAATTGTCAACAATAAAATCACAGGGTGCAGGTAAAACTTCTGCAGGAGTGCTCTGCAAAATCTCGATAAAATTTGCAGCCACCTCAGAAGTTAGGTGGCGTTTCCTCACTGTTCTCACCGGGGCGTCCTGATGGTTAAGACTGGCGATGTTAAAATACACACAGTAATGGTCGGATACAGCCACGTCGACAGCAGAGGACACACCCGTGGAGAGGCCATAGGTTATGACCAGGTCCAGGATGTGTCCCCTGTTGTGAGTTGGCTGTGTGACATGCTGGTTAAAATCCATGCAGTTTAAAAGGTTTAAGAATTCTCTGGACAGTGAGTCCGAGATGTTGTCCACATGCAGGTTAAAATCGCCAGTTATTAAAATTCTGTTGTAAGAGGTGTGTATGATTGATAAAAGCTCTGAAAATTCACTGATAAAAGCAGTGGAATGATGGGGTGGTCTATAAACAGTGATGCAGAGAACAGGAGGACAGCTAAAACCAAAAGCATGATACTCAAAAGATGAGTAACTGTTAAAATAGACTTCCTTTGACATTAAGACGTTATTAAAAATTGATGCAGTCCCGCCTCCTCTCTTGCCACTCCTGGTGGAGAATAAAAAGTTAAAATTTGGTGGGGAAGCCTCGGTGAGAACAACTGGTGCCTCGGTGCCAAGCCATGTCTCTGTTAAAAGTAACCCATCTAACTTGTTGTCTAAAATCAGGTCATTTATAATAAAAGACGGATGCGGTGAGGAGGATGCTTTTTCGAGGCTGGGGGAGGAATTCCCCGCTGGCTCCGGACGAGGAAGACCACCAGAGCGCCGGAGCACGGCATCCTTCAGGATCCGACGTCGGGCGGAAGATGTCGTGGAACGGGATGAGGACCGTTGAGGTTTCAAGGTGGCGTGCCCAGCGACCTGTGCGCCACCGGCCGCCAGTGGCGGATGATGCGGGTGTGCACTCGTTGTGGGATCGGGTGGCGAAGGACGGACAGAGGAAGAGCCCCGCGGAGCCGGAGTGAAATTGTGTTGTGCTCGGCGAGAAATGGGGCGAGTTGTCCGCCCAGATGCATTCACCGGGACAGGCGGGAGCGGTGGGGATCCGCTGAAGTCATTTAAAATCCTGGGAGGTGGAGAAGAAGGCCCCTGGTTCCTAGCCAGTGGTGGAAATTCATGTGAGTCCAGGATGTCATAGCGATTATGTAGCTGGATGTCACAGGTTGAGGGAGTATGAAGTGACGGCCTCTCCCTCCATTTGCGATCGCCGACGACCACCCAGGAGTCCGGGTGTAAAGGAGTGGAGCTGACTGGGACCTTGGGTTTAGCCCCGAGCTGGAACCAGGGGTCCTCAGGAGAGGCGAGAGGAGTGGAGCCAGCGGCCGGCGCGGCAGCAGCGGCCCGCGCAGAGCAGAGCATCGTGGCAGCGGTAGTAGCGGCCAGAGCAGAAGCAGCAGCGGGTGGAATGGAACCCGCGGCCGGGGCCATAGTGGCGCGCTGCGTAAAGTCAGTAGCCGAAGCAGCCGAGTAAGGAGCCGTGGCCTCAAGGTCTTTATTGGTGGCAGAGACTTGTGCAGGGCCGAAGAGGATTGTGTCCAGGTGTCTCTCGGCTTCCTGGATTTTGTAGAGAGTGGAAATCCTCTGCTCCAGCTCAGCAATTTTCTTGCCGAGGGCGAAGCAGCTTTGGCAGTCGGATGGTGAGGTAAGTGGAGCCATGGCTGACTGAGCTGTGCTCAGTTTGTTTAATTTGCGTGAGATCAAGGCGTCAGATTACTAGAATTGTTTCTCAGATTAGGAGGAGTGGTTAAAAAGAAACAAAATTTAAAAAGTATGCCATGAAAAAGTTGCTTAAAATTTCATAAAAAGTCAAATTTAGACAGAGGTGTATGGCGGAGAAACACAACGCCGATAACGCTGACGCATGCGCATCCCTTGTGCAATATTTTTCTGTAACATGTGAATTTCCCCCCATTGTGGGATAAATAAAGTCTATTTTATCTTATCTTATCTTATTAGTTTTGAAGCATGTTGTCATTAATCAACAAAATGTGTCTGATGTATGCATATTGGTGTCAGCATACATGTGGTAAACAATGTTGATGTGTGATTGAAAATTTGATCATTTAAACTACTTCTCACTATTGCCAAATTCATTCCGTTTATTATTTTGCTATAGCTTCTTCATCCAGTTGTTTGTGTTACATCATATAATCCATATTACTTGTCATATCATTCATTATTCATATCCATTCTCATTATTGTGTCAAATAAATAATACATTTCATTTAAGTCATTGTCAGACAGTGTCCTTTTGAGCTAGAAATAGACGATCACTGTATCGAGAACTTCCGCTTCAGATGATGAGACTGATCTCCCATTAACTCGTTAATTATTATCAAATCAGCATGAAAAGAATAAATAAAAATCCTTCTGAGCTGAGGAAGGTTGGTGCCCGTTTTTACATTAACAAGTGCAAATATTAAACCCAAAGGTTTAATGACCTGATCCCCATATAAAACCAAACAAATACACTTACACACATACATACACACTTAAATACCTGAGAAACTACAAAATTCAAAGTGCAAAATGTTAACAGTTTTTGAATAATCTAATAAATAATATTAGTGATTCACTTTTTTGTGTGTGTGTGTGTCTGTGTGTTGCACACGGTATATTGGTGATTTGATGGACATCATCAAATCATGGAGAAGGTCTGTGTCAACCCATTATCGCACAGAGCTGAGATTCACAATATGAGCATCCAGACAAGGAAGAGGTCATCGCCACCTATGTGTCAAGACTCAACCGGTGGGGGGGGGGGGGGGGGGGGGGCAGTTTGAAGTCACCGTATCTTCCCGATGTATTCGAAGTACAACGCATGATGGGATGACTTCACGTATCTTGCGCCCAAGGAAGCCCCAGCACCACCTCACAAAACTCCTATAAGCTAAATGCCTGTCATGACTGAAAAACATGATGTTATGTTATTATTGAACATTATGTTTGTCAACAGGTTCTATAATGTCAACATCTGTATTCACATTTTTCTAATTTGGATTCAGTGAATCCTTCACTTGTACTGTATTTCCATGGACAAATATTCATGACTGCGGTCAATAAATTCTTATTGTATATCTGTAAAATGTTTCATGTGATGTAAATGAGTAATATACAGCATTTGCTAAGGAAAAACTTGGCTATATGTTCAAGAAAAAATATGATCTAAATTTGTGGCACTGGCTGACTATATTTAGTTTATTATGGTGTATGAACATTGAAGTTAAGTAGGTTATTATAGATAAAACTCACTGCTCTATCCCCCGTAGCTGTAAAGGACCATAGTCAGCCCTGTAAATGTTGTATGCAATCTGCAGCGAGAACACATTTAGGCAAACAGATTCTAAACCTGGATGGTCAATCATGCATGGAGGCCTTTCATCCAGCTGCTGCAGCCGTCTTGTAACCTATTATTCATAACGGAAGGTGAGTATCTGCAGTGGCATGTTATCTGCAATCATACACTGTGATCATAAGTGAAGGTAAAGATAATGTGACCTGTGGCACCTCCTGGCAGCATATGTTCTCAGGCTCTTACTGCATTGTTGTATAATTTCCACATGTGCACTGATAAAAAAAAAAAGAAAAAAAAAAAGAAATTAAATATCATGCATGTATAAAGCTAAAGAAATAAGAAACCTTGCATACCAGTTTTTTCAACCAATAGTAGCAACCACATTTTAAATTTGAATATGCGTGCTCTAGCTAGCTACTTTTTCTCAGCCTGAGGTGATTGGCCAGTAGTGCTGGTCAGAAGTGTCCTCTGTGTGCGCTCTGCCCATTCATGTGTAAATGAAAAGGAGCGCTGAAATTAACAGCACAGTTAGACCGGTCAATGTCTCAGCAACCCAGTGGCCGAATTTGATGATCGACACCTCTATCGACCTGTCAGAGTCAAGAAAATCGAGGGGCTGGACCCAAGTTCACCATAGAAACACCAATGTCAATCCAGAAGGAAGTAACCCCAGAGACAATATATCACATGAAGAGTGCTCCCCCATCTCTAGAAGCCCCCTACTCTTTATGTAAACAACCAGGACCTTCGGACACTCTGCTTTCATATGATACAGGCTTGCGTGGTTTGCATGACGTGGTGAAATCAGCAGAAGCACTAAAGTGCACACACGCTATTTTCGTGTTTTTGTTACATGCCCATATAATTTCTTGGGGTATGAATTATGTTTGGTTTGGGTGGCAATGCTTGGTAGAGGCTTTTAGCTGAGTTTCTACCCATAATTCTGGTATGCTACAAGTTAGGATTGGTGCTTCCTAGCATAAGCATTGACTAGGGTTGAGCCGGATAAAGCATTTTTGACGAGTACGAGCATGATACGAGTAAAACTCATCAATATCCGTGCTTGTGCTGAAGGAAAATCCTCACTGGGTAACTGACCGTCTTCACGCTCTGTGATTGGCCAGTCACACGCAGCACCTGCCCCTCCCTACACAGACATGTCTCTAGCTCACGTTGCTCTCTTCAGTACTCCTAAGGTTTTCTTCTGCTCGCCTCTATTTCGGTTTGTATGATATTTAAAGTTACTTGGGGAAATTGTTTCGTAACGTACGTGGTGCATTTGACAAGACAGAGCTGAAAACTGGTCATTCATGCATCCAAACCACTCTCCGGACTTACTCACATCTCCATCAATGGTCAGCCAGTCGAACAGGTCAGTACCTTCAAATACCTTGGACTCACAATTGACAATAAGCTACAATTCAATGAACATGCCACCATTATACAGAAACGTGCACACCAGAGACTGTACATCATACGCAAACTAAAATCACTGTCTGTTGCCCCCTCTGCTACTATACAAGAGCATCATCCAACCCCTTCTACTCTACTGCTCCCCCTGTTTCTTCAACATACTAACTGTCACCAGCAAGAACAAGCTCATTAAAATCTCCAATTTAGCATCCAAGATAATACACCTCCCTACCCCCAGCCTCACTGATGCAAATGAAAAAGCCATCACACACCTAGCCCGCACAATAGCAAGCAGCCCTGACCACCCTCTGAACCGGTTCTTCACCCCTCTCCCATCTGGCCGCAGATACAGAACACTGGACTGGAAAAAAGCACACTTCAAGAAAAGTTTTGTCCCCACAGCAATCACTGCACTGAACAAATTCCTCTGACAATTACCATAACCCCCCCCCCCGACCCTTCATGTGTATATGTATGTAGGTGTAAGTGAATGTTTAAATGGCGTCTTTGCATGTATGTATGTGGAGGAGAGGAGGAGAGGAGGAGAAGAAGATATGTGTATATGTGTGTGGTTGCTTATGTGTTCTGTTGTTTGCATGTATGTAAATGTAAATGTAAATGTAAATGTGATGTGAGTCATACAAAATCTGACCAATGCCTGAAGAAACTGACCTGTCTGATGTGACAACAAATATCCCTATGGGACAATAAAGAAATCTAAAATGGCTCATGTCGTGTCAGTCACTGCCTCTCCACTCCGGTCCGTTTTGTTTTTTTTTTTTGTTTTGTTTTTTTTTTACCGTCTGCTTGCTCTTAGTTTGGCTGGTGATATAAAGTCAGTTGGAAAACTTTGCTCATACTGAACGCGGTGCTTTTGAGAAGAATACAGTGAACAAGGCTAACATATTATTTCCCTGTTTGCCATCACTGGATGTTTGCATGAATCCCCAAGTTCACACAGATCATAAATAAATAAACAGTCTTACAGACCACTTACACACTTACACACATATAGCTGAACACACAAAGTAGCCTATATTAATATTTTTATTGTATATCAATTTCAGACTTAAAATAATGTACCGATTTAAGCCCCATCCATTTCCGTTAGGCCCCGCCCACTCCGAGTACAGATATGGATACAGATAATTTAGATGGTTGAACAGATACAGATACAGATACAGATACAGATACAGATACAGATAGTGCTGTACTCGCTCATCCCTAGCATTGACCATCTGATCTGCGGGCATCTCACGCTGCCCCGTGTACAGGCGGCGCTCGTATTGAAGAGAAAGATGAAAGACAGATGAAAAAAGAGGGGTGCGAGAATCTTTTCCTGAAAGCTATTTCCATCACAGCTTCAAAAACATGTTTTATTTAAATCATAGACCAGTGTAACTTATTGAAAAAGCTTCATAATATGGCACCTTTAAATACTCCTTTCTCCGTTTACTCCACAATTGCTCTATCAATTCATGCTTTACAATGAAAATTTATTTCAATTCTACAACAGTTGAAGTATCAAACTGCAGAGAATGTCTGCAGTGAATATTTGTATTTTAACAAAAAATCTCGATTAAATAATAATTCATCCAATTCTCTGTGCATAATGTGCAGGTTTTCTTGAATTGTTCTTTGTGTGTATTTTTAATTTATTTTCTTTTTTAAAACATTGTTGACTGCATAGCAAGTACAGTCCCATTATGTTCCCATGGGAAGTGCTATGCATTTTCCCTATTTGCCTCTCAGGTGGAGGCACGCATCACTGCTGATCTCGAATATATCTGGATGTCAAGACACCATGTAAGTGACTGCTCAGAGACTACGCAGACCAGCTCTGCAAGGCCATCCTGCACATTTTCAACATGAGTCTTAGTCCTTTGGAAAACTTCCTGTGTGGTTCCTGTCCCAAACACTTCAGGCCGGATGGCTTAACGTCCCACCTGATGAAGACCTGGAGATGATCATAGTGAACTGCTGTCTGCCTGACTATCACTGCTGTGGCTGCCATCATGGCCTTGTGTTGCTGGAGGACTTCGTCAATCATTTCAAAGTGGTTCTGAGGAGATGTGGAGTGTGCTGGGTCCATGACTGGCCAGATTGTACTGTAACGGGCTGGTTTAGGACCCAAGAGCAGCGCTCCTTGAAACAGAAGTCTCTGAGAGTTTTAGCTTTGGCAGGCTTGATGCTTTGTTCGAAGTAAACAACAGCTTCATGAATACAACAGCCCCAACGTGTCAGATCGAATCCAAAAAGGGCAAGACAATGGATGTAGTCAGGTACACAAGGCTGAGGTATTTACCATCACCGCATGTGAAACAAAAATCCACAAAAGTTCAATCTTTCCTTCATAATACTCACACAGGATTTGATGTAACATTCCCCTTAAGTTCATGATTGAGTGTATCCAGCAATTTAAAACTTTAAACCTCCTGGGTGCACATGAGAGCAGCTCT
This sequence comes from Chaetodon auriga, assembly GCF_051107435.1. Taxonomy (NCBI): domain Eukaryota; kingdom Metazoa; phylum Chordata; class Actinopteri; order Chaetodontiformes; family Chaetodontidae; genus Chaetodon; species Chaetodon auriga. The sequence goes on along the minus strand of NC_135080.1, from coordinate 27,961,949 downwards.
GGCTTCCTTCCATATCTTCCATATCCAACGGATGTGGACTGAAACAGCAGGTACGGCAATCTCCTACTCCTGTGCTGGGAAAAGAGGGGGTTGATAACCAGGTGAGACTTTGAAGGGAGAAGACCCACTGGCAAAGGAAATCAGGGAGTTATGGGAGTATTCAATCCATGGAATCAAATCAAATTAAATTTATTTATAAAGCACATTTAAAACAACAGCCATTGACGAAAGTGCTGGACAATTTTCAACATAAAAGCAGCATAATATAAAAGCAACATAAAAAGAGAGGAAGAGAAGAGACATACTTTATTAATCACTCCACACAACCACATGCATTACAGGCACACATCATGCTTCTGTGAATTTAATTCCTCCGCGTTGGACCGATCCTGGTGGTCCTTCCTCTGCGGCAGACCAGGAGCGATGGGCTTCTTGCATGTTTTTAGTGGTGGTTTTTTATGGAGGATGCCCCAGGTGAAATTTTAAAGAACATTTTAAAATTGATCCTAAAACATACAGGGAGCTGGTGAAGGGAAGCCAGCACAGGAGAAATGTGCTCTTGCTTGTGTGTTCCTGTTAAAAGACGAGCTGCTGCATTTTGAACTAACTGTAAGCGTGAGAGAGAACTCTGGCTAACACCAACATAAAGAGCATTAGAGTAGTCAAGATGGAATGAAACAAAAGCATGGATGACTCTTTCAAAATCTTTGAAAGACAGGCAGGACTTCCTCAGCTGGAAGAAGCTGGACTTCACCACTGATTTAATTTATTTGTCCAATTTAAAATCACTGTTCATAATCAGCCCAAGATTTTTTACAGTGGATTTTATGTATGGACTCAGTGGGCTCAGGTCCATATGGGGCCAGCACATGCATTACTTGGTCCAAATAACAGAACTTCTGTTTTATTTTTGTTAAAATTTTAAAACTTTAACGCCATCCATGCTTTAATGTCCTTCAGACAGTCCAACAGTGGCTGTAAGGAGCCATTTTGTTTCAGGGGCAGATAAATTTGTGTGTCGTCTGCATAAAAATGGAAAGCTATGTCATGCTTTCATAAAATGGACCCCAGGGGGAGCATTTAAAGGGAAAAGAGGATAGGCCCGAGAATGGACCCCTGAGGCATCCCAGAACGCAAAGGTGCTGAGGATGACACACAATCACCAAGACTGACAGAAAAACTTCTGTCAGTCAAATATGACCTGAACCACTCCAGAGCAGTTCCTTTAATCCCCACATGGTGCTCCAGGTATATGAGGATATGAGGATACCGTGATCCACTGTATCAAAGGTAGGTGAGAGGTCTAAAAGCATAAGAATAGCAGAATGTCCTGAATCGATGGCTAATAAAAGACCATTAAAAACCTTTAGAAGTGCAGATTCAGTGCTGTGAAATGTTTTAAAACCTTACTTGAGCAACTCAAGAACACCATGTGAGTTTAAAAAGAACTGCAGTTAACGGAGCACAACTTTTTCCAGAATTTCTGGTTCAACAACTGCATGTTTAAAATTAGTTGTTGCTGGCAGTATTTAGGAGAGGCTCTCTGGACATGTGGCTGCCAGTTCGTCCTGATCTCAACCGTGTGAACGCATTGTCTCCCGTGTGAGTAATTCCTAGAAAGCCGTTGTCCGCTCAGCCCTTGTGAATTGTCCCGGAACTTTTTCCAGTGGATTTTTGTGTTGACCTTTGGACTTATGCTTCTGTTTTGCTCTTTCTTTGAGTTATTCTCAGTCCTGCTCGGTGTGCCTATCAGCCTCAGTCTCCAGCGTAGTTTTTGGTTATTCCCACTCAGTTTGAGTGCGCCTTTTGTTCCTCCTTTTGTAAATAAATTGAGTTTGTGTTTTTCAACATTGTCTCTGTTTTGTTCTGCTCATTTGAGTCCTGAAAAAATTACCATTTAAGGAAAAATCCTTAACACAGGGGTGAGGCGATTTTACTGTAATCCCAAAAGAACCGCCGATTGAAGTTAGCAAACCCCAAAAAAACTGCAACTTCTTACAAGTATCTGGGACTGGCCACTGCTCCACCGTTCTCACCTTCTCTAGGTCGGCTTTTAGATCGCCTTTCTGAATAATGAAACCCAAAAAAGACACTGACGAGGCATGAAATTTACACTTCTCAACTTTCACATATAATTTATTCTCAAGTAGACAGATTAGGACCGGCTGAATGTGAGAAAATTAAAATGTTATCAAGATAAACAAAGACAAAACGGTTCAGAAAGTCCCTAAGGACATCATTTATGAGTACCTGGAAGATGGCGGGGGCATTGGTGAGGTCAAAAGGCATCACTATATACTCAAATTCCTTACTGAAAACCTCCTCGGGACCATGGTAAACGTGAGGTATCCTAGAGAGGTCTGAGGAATCAGAGTCATTAGTGTCTGTACAGGGAGCTCCCCCTGCTGGAGGAAGAGCAGATCGCAGGTAGAGTGAATGACAATGTGAATTGATCGATTGATTGATCGAATTTTGCCCAGAGACCAGTCGACATGATTATACAATTTTGGCCAGAGATACCCAAGAAACAGAGGAGAATGCGGAGAGAGATTACCTCATGGTGGTTACCTGAGAGCACCATTTCCATTGGTGTGGTACGGTGAATCAATGAAAATGAAGAATCTTCCCGTTGAGAGCAAATACTTTAATGGGTCTCTCCAGGGTCTCCAACTCGCAACCTACTTGGGTCATAAGCTGTTTGTCCAGGAGATTCTTCTTCAGCTCTGGAGTCTATAAGGGCTAAAAGAGACAGAAGAAGCCTGCACCTCAAACTTACATTCAGGTGGGGTGTTGAATATGTGTCAGTTAGGGCTCATCAGTACCCCCACACCTACTGAGGAACCAATTCTTTTGGCCAAACAGGACAATTGGCAATGAAATGACCCACATTACCGCAGTACATGCTCTCACCTGCCCGGATCCTGTGGAGGCACCCTGTAGGTGTCAACCGAGCTCTTCCAAGCAGGACGGGCTCCTCCTCCGCAGACTGAGAGGTAGGCGGTATGGACGGGTCAGTCCGGAGTGGTGGTTTTGGAAGTGGGAACCGAGTGGATTGTGGAATGAATGGAGAAGAGAGATGAATAGCTCTCTCTGTCTCTATTAGCCAGGCGGATGGCGAGGTCGACCAGGACAGACAGCTTGGAGGGATCGTCACGGGTGGCCAATTCATCATTGAGATGCTCATTTAAATCCCTGGTGAACACTTCCCGTTGAGCTGTCTCATTCCAGCCGGCATCAGCTGTGAAGGTCCAGAATTCCAGAGCGTACTCTGCCACAGAGCGTGAGCCCTGTCAGATGTGCAGGAGATGACTAAAAGCGTTCCCGCATTGTTGGGGTGATCAACAGTTTTTAGTTGTTTTTACAAACTCAGAGAAGGTGAGTGTGCTTATGCCAGTGTATACTAGCACTGTGCCTTGGAATAATCCCACTTCGTAGTGTACTTTAGACTGATCTGAAAGAATGAACAGAGTTACTGTCTAAAGACGAAACTACATTGTAACAAAAATCTGCCACATTTCTCTGATTTCTTCTGATAGCCCTGTCATGATGATGGCGCCAATGTGCAAGGCATGCCGTCTGTCAGCTCTGCCCAGTTTGTTGTTTGTTGTCTTTTTACTTCTTTGTATATGCTGCGAAGATGTCTCTGCAATACTCGTTTATGATCGTCAAACACTTTTTAATATCCGAGTATCCGATCGTTTGTCATCACACAATTTGGGAGATCGAATGTTAAAATTTCCTTTCCTGTCGGACATACCGGCGTACCTCCGCCATTTACCTGCGGCAGTTCCCCATAACAAACGCCCCAGGCGACGGGGCAAACGTGGCGGTGTGCAGGTGAAAGTTAAGGCTTACCTGGCCTCCACCTGTGTGACATATCCTGGTAGGAAATGTCCCGCTCTTGCGTCATGGTGGTTGCTGCAGATGAGATGCCGATTGGTCCAATTGTCCCTGGTGCACTGGATGCCTCCATTCCTGACCTGTCGGCGGTGCCTTCTCCTCCCGTGTGGATTCGGGTTCACAGAGGCGGCGTGGACTCCTCAAACCTTCGTTCGCTGGTTCGGGCTGCCCCCTCGGCCTGTGAGGACCACACTCTTTGTCTGGCCCTGATCAATGCTAGATCGCTAACAAACAAGACTTTTATCCTAAATGACTTCTTCACTTCACTTGTTTTTAAATCCTCTTTCCACTGTTGGGAGTTCCCATCCGATAGCTATTCAAGCTTTGAGCTGCAGCTGTTCGAGACTAACTTTCCTCAAACTGTCCTGTGTGCGGTGGTGTACCGTCCTCCTAAATTTAACAAGGATCCAGGACATGGCAGACTTTGTGGCAGGGATTGTTCTGAAATACGATCGCCTTTTAATTGTTGGAGATTTTAATATACATGTGTGCTGTGAGTCCAGACCGCTGGTAAGAGACTTTCTTAAACTTTTGCACTCTTTTAACCTTACTCAACGACAAAGGACACACACTGGACCTTGTGTTGTCCTCTGGTTTATGTGTCGGCATCAGTGAAATTTGTGACACGTATTTCGGATCATCTGCCTGTTGTGTTCACTGTTACTGTCCCCGGTTCGGAGGCGTCTACCTGTGCTCCCGCTCAATGGGTGCGCACTTTTAACCCTTTAACTGCCTCCCAGTTTTGTGCTGCTTTTAAGGATTCTCTCCTGTACACCATGGATGATGGTGATCTCAGTGCTGAGGAGCTCCTAACTCTGTTTGACTGTACCTGTACTGAGATTTTGGACTCTGTTGCTCCTCTGAGGTCCAAATGCACAAAGCCACTTTCTGAGCCCTGGTTGAACAACTTTACTCGCTCTCTCAGACGCGCCTGCAGAAAAGCAGAGAGAAGGTGGAAAAAGGACAAGCTCCAAGTCTCCTTTGGAATTCTACAGGACACTTTAGGGAATTATCAGAGAGCTGTGAAAGTTGCGAAAACTGTTTTTTTCTCTCACCTTGTGGCCAGTAACAGCCAGAGGCCTCAGGTTCTTTTTAATGTTATTGACTCTCTTATTAATCCTCGTGACATAGCTCACATTTTACCATCAGCTTCTTTGTGTGAGAATTTTCAAAAATGTTTTATTAACAAAATTTCTGGTTTTAATTTTTCTCACATAATGGGTTCTGTCGATCCCTCTGTTCCTCCTTTGTGCCCAGCTGTCTTCCAGCAGTTTGAGCCACTTTCCTTCCACTGTCTTTACGAGGTGGTCAAACAGCTACGCCCTGCGAACTGCCCCCTTGACAGTGTCCCAGCACACTTATTTAAAGATGTTTTTAACACTGTGGGTTCAACCATTTAATCTCTAGTTAATACATCTCTTAGATCAGGGTGTGTTCATGTGCCACTGTGCAACCTCTTTTAAAGAAGAGAAATCTGGACACCTCTGTTCTATCAAATTTTAGGCCGATTTCTGAACTCCCCTTTTTAAAGTCTTAGAGAAAGTTGTTTTTAATCAACTGAAAACTTTTTTAGATGACTTTAGTATTTATGAAAAATTCCAATCTCATTTTAAGGCACGCCACAGTACTGAAACTGCCCTTTAAGAGTTTTTAATGATCTTCTTTTAACAGTTGACTCTGGAAATTCTGCTGTTTTAGTGCTTTTGGATTTGTCGGCAGCTTTCGACACAGTCAACCATGCTATTCTTTTATCGAGGCTGGAACAGTACGTGGGTATAAAGGGAACAGCCCTGAAATGGTTTGAGTCTTATTTGTTCGCCTTGGTGAATGCTCATCACCAGTGGCCCCTCTCTCCTGTGGGGTTCCACAGGGCTCCATATTAAGTCCTGTATTATTTGCTCTGTACATGCTGCCCCTGGGGTCAATTTTTAAAAAATATAATATCTTGTTCCACTGCTTTGCTGATGACATTCAGATCTATTTGCCCTTAAAGGCTAATTGTGCGGACTCTCTGGAACCCTTGTTTATGTGTTTAAAAGACTTAAAATCATGATTGGGCTTAAACTTCCTCTGTCTTAATGAAGACAAGACCGAGGTTGTTGTATTTGGCTTTTCCGACAAGCTGGACTCTTGTACTAGCACTCCTGGCCCTTTAGGGTTGGTCACTCATCCCTTTGTTAAAAACCTGGGTGTGTTCTTTGACAGTGCCTTTGATTTCAACAAGCAGATTAGCACTGTCGTTAAAAAACAGTTTCTTCCAGTTAAGGATGCTTGCCAAAGTCAAGCCATATCTTCCTCATAGTGACTTTGAGAGAGTCATTCACGCTCTGATCACGACCAGGCTGGACTACTGTAATTCTTTGTATGTTGGCCTCGATCAGTCATCTCTCCGCCGGCTGCAGTTGGTCCAAAATGGTGCTGCTCGGCTTTTAACTGGGACCAGACAGCGGGAGCATATAACCCCAGTCTTGGCATCACTACACTGGCTTCCTGTTCATTTTAGAATAGCTTTTAAGGTTTTATTTCTTGTTTTTAAAGTTTTACATGGGTTGGCCCCCCATTATTTAGTAGACCTTATTCAGGTCCACAAATCTATTAAAGAACTGAGGTTGTCCAGTCAAGTGGTCCTGGAGGTCCCCAGATCTAGACTCAGGACTAAAGGTGACCGAGCCTTTTCAGTGGCAGCCCCCAAACTCTGGAACAGCCTGCCGCTGGACATTAGGGCTGCTGGGACTACGGAATCTTTTAAGTCCTGGCTGAAGACCCATCTTTACTCAGTGGCTTTCAGTTCGGTTGGGCGCTGACATTCTGGCTGCATATGTGTTATTTTGTATGTTTGTATATGTATTGTTTTGTATGTTCTTCTCGCAGTGCTTAGAAGTCTGTAAAGCACTTTGGTCAACTTTGGTTGTTTTTAAATGTGCTATATAAATAAAATTGACCTTGACATTTCTCCAGAGCTCCATCAAAGGGTTCCTGATCACTGACATGAACCTCTTGAAGGAGGAAATGTCGGCTGCAGTGGCTTGGGATGGCTAATGATCTTGTA